>NW_028141165.1:17124767-17265188 GCF_030444845.1 Prenolepis imparis | reverse complement strand
AAGCAGTGGTATCAACGCAGAGTACTGTATCAAGTGATTTATTAAAAGAAGAAGACATTATACTCACAATGTACATAACACAAGTGTGACCTTAATAATATGTGACCAAACCTTTCTATTTCGATGAGTTATAATGTTGTAAAAGTCAATTGTTTTAAAGAGCACCTTAAGAAAATAAATAAAAAAATATACACTTATTTTGACCTAGATAACATATTCAAAATCCATCAAAATTGGAAGGTAAAATTTTTGTTCTTTTTCTTTCGTTAGAAAAAACCTCATCTCTCTCTTTCTTTAATAGATTGTAGACTTTAATTGATAAAACACATGAGAGTTCGATGATGGATGAAAAACGATAATAAAATCTCGATTTGTATAGCTTTTATCCGACAGAGAGATAGATTAAGTCAATTGACAAGGTCAATTGACTATCATCTAATACTTGTTCATCATCTGAAACTGATTTCAGTCAGACTAAAGTTCAATTAGTTAGTTTCATTAATCATTATCTTATTCTTGTAATGTAATAACAGCAGAATATTAGAATAGCATAGCATACATAGATGATGGTTTGTTAAATATTAGTTTTGCACTTTTATATATCAATTAATCTTAAACAGGCTAGACGATTAGTTTATGCCATTAAAAAAATTAACAGTAATGTGATAATAACACAAAGAATTGTCAAGCAAATTGTCAAAGACTTATTGCGCACGATAATATTGCTAAAGTGTTTATTTTATTGTTTAAATCTCGAGAAAGACTTTACGTTTTGCAAAAATAATATTAATGCTTTTGAAAATTGCGTTTATTAGAAAAATAATACAAGTTATATAAAATTTTATTCTTTTGACTAACATGTTTTTTAAACATTCTTCTTCTTCTTTAACTTCTTCTATTTCTGCAATACATAAACTGCTTACACTTATGTGGTATTTGTGTTAGTTTCAAATGGCTGATTGCTGATTGGTACGAATTTTACACGAATCGGATGAGACGGATAAATTATTATATCTGCCTTTACACTTTATATATCTTATACGAACCGAAATATTATACTTCTTATACGAACATTAGTATCAATCATATTGTTAAAAATTATATGTGTGTGATGTTTATATGCGAATAAATTATTTTTCTTTTCGTTTTAAACTATTGTGATTTAGAATTAAATCATTGTACATAATAGGACAATAAGAATCTTACCGCATATCGCGTTTAGCGTATGTTTACTAATAAATGGTACCAATTCTTTTACAACTGTGCCTCCTTTGTTCTTCAAAGATTTTGTCATACAATCAACCTCCTTGATCAAGACATCAACTAACTGATTTAATATATTGAAATGGAATGCAGATGTTAATAACTTTCGCCGCTTTTGTCACTTAGTACCTAAAATAAAAACAAGAAATAGTGTGATATATGTATGTCTATATAATACAATTGATATATTATATAAGACATTTTTATGTTTAAGTGTCCGATCCTCAAAAAATATTAATTACGTCTTTCATTTATTTTTATATCACAAAATTCTTTCATAAACCTTTAAATCTTTTTTTCTTGACATTTTTACGATAAAATGAGTTACAAAAATCATTTTGAATGTAATTACATATTTTCTAATTAAAACTTTATAAATTGACATAAATAGACATAAATTCAAAATAAAAAGTCTGTTATGTGACGGTATTTGCTTTAGTAGAAAATCTTCTTTAATTGAAACAACTGTTACTTCTATCTAGTTGAGAATACATATTGCATCATCGCGAGATTATTTTTCAATATAATCGGGCTTGCAACTTTTATTAAATTTATAAGTTAACAAAGAAGTTGTAAAAGTTCACCATTTAAAATAATACTCAAATTTAATTATGTAAGATTATATTTGATTTTCTATATAGAGACAGGCCGATTTATAACAGGTTGTAATAGTAAAATAAAATAATAGTAAAATAGATATGCTTATACCTTAACGTCATTACGTTACCTGTACTGGTGAGAAGACCTCTGTTTAACCAAGGATGGAACATATCATATAAACGGCTTTTCTCGATGTGTTTGGTGCTACTTATTGTTAGTATTGTCTGAAATCACCGAAAATAATGTTAAGATAAAAACGTCAACATATTATAACACACTTTATCTCTCAGATACATAGACACAGATATTTATTAATCGTATCTCAAATTATTATATAATCTTAATTGAATGTTGCTGATAATCTCTCTTTTCATATTTTTAGGAAACATTTTTTACCAACAAAAACTCTTTTTATAAAACAAGAATGCAAAATTCCTAAATCTAGATAAATCGTAATGTTTACAGAGAAGTGAATTTCATTTTTTACCTCTAAATCATCTGAATGACGAATAGATACAACGGGAAGAAATAAACCCCAGATTTTACAAATATATTCATTAGTCAATTTACATAACTGGTTCCATAGATACTCTGAAAAACATATTATAAATATAATTACGGTAATTTGTTTAAAAATTTACATATCATTATTTTCAATGCGTATCTATACACTATGTGTACTTTTATTTATATGTACCCTTTTTTAGATCCGTTGAAAACAAACTAATTAAGAAAATGGAAGAATATTATTGCAAAGAAAAATGCTGATAAAAGCGTGAATAATTATTTTATCAGTAATCAACATGCAATAATATTGATAGATGTTTGTTCAAAAATAGAATTTATGAATTACACTTTTGTTTATATATGTATGCGTATATGACGGGTTGTATATTCACACACACACACACACACACACACACACACACACACACACACACACACACACACACACACACACACACACACACACACACACACACACACACACACACATACATTAATGTAAATAGATAATAAACTTTGTACTTACCTGGTGAAGCACGTAAGTGCAATAAATAGCCAATAATCGGATAGCCTGATGGCCCCGGTATAAGATTAATGAGTCGCTCGTTTCTTCCATGATGCAAGTAATACTAATACACCAAAAAATTAAAAATGAATAATAACAATATAGTGATAAACATTTTTTGACGTGATGCCTTCTTTCACCGTTTTATTGAGTTCAATCTTCTGCTTGTTTCTCTGGTTCTTCATACGGATCATACGTGTAAAAAAAAAAATATTTGCTTTATGACAAACTGACAGTTGTTTTGATGCCCTAAATTAAATGTATTAATCGTAAACATGAATAATCATTGAAATGCATTAATCGTATACTTTTTATAGTTTTAATAACTATAAAATAACTTTAAAGAATTATAAAAAGATATGATGAATTTATACATTGCAATAAGAAAAAATTGCGTAATAAAGTTGTAAATTAAATAAGGAAATTTTTGCTTGATTTTGAGATATTACTGTTTCTTTATTTCTACTAAATGTAAGATAAAATTTGAAATAGGATTACAAAATTCGTACAATTATTAATATCAATGATTAATAATGTATTTTAAACATAGATATTATTAATTATTGTTTTATAATAGAATCTTATAAAATGTTTTTTATATAAATACTGGCGATTACCTGATTACAGAGTTTCTGACAATTAAATAAATTTTTTAAATCAATTAAGACACCACATCAATGTTTGAAATGTAATCACAATTCTCGTCAGATCATAAATACACGTGCCAGTATAACAAATCTCCGCGAAATGACAATGAAAATCTGAAACAATATATATAATCATTTTACAGTTCAAAAGGATAAAGTCAAAGTTCCATCTTAAGAGGAAGAGTATAATATCATTTTAATTCAAAAGATTAGATAACATTATTTTTTTGAGAAATAAAAATGATTAATCATTTGAACATATTTGAACTCGAGATTTTAAGTATTGATTAAAATGAAATTCGAGTAAAATAACGATTGTTTTTAAAATTATTCTTTCTCAGAATCTCGAAATATCGACATCGATATTATTGATGCATAGCAAGAAAAAATTTTAGTTCTGTTGATAAATTTTCATTAGAAAAATGCATATATGTGATCGAAAATTCTAACGCTTCGTCGCAATTCGAAAGGTTCAGTAGATATATACAATTTAAAGATCCGAATTAGACAATTTAGTCACTTTATCGCTACGAATTATTTTTTAAGTTTTAATATTTTTAAGTTTACAAACGATGCATGTTGTTACTCTAGAATTATATTTTAATTGTAATAAACGCAGTTATATTATTCGCAATTATATCAGATCGGGATTTTCAATTCTAGAGAGATTTATCTATTTATATTCACAAGTAACATGTGTGACACAAGTATTATTATCTTTTATTTTGATAAGTTTAATCGATAAAAATCGATTTTTTTATCTGTTTCACCGTTTAAGATGAGAATAATAAAAAGGCACATATCTCTTATTTTGATCCATAATAATCTATTAGATCTATAATCTAATATTTAAAGCTGATCAATCGGAGAGAGACGCTTATGTCACTTTCTCTTTGTTGAAAAGCTTCATATCTCTCTTTCTATATCGACAATATCATCATTTGACAATTTCGGTGTAACAATAGTAGAAAATCGGAGTAGAGAGCGTGTAAGGTTTGATTAGATTTGATGATAAAAATTGTAATTACTTGCTAATTATAAGTTTTAAATAGACTCTTATATAATCATTAATCTATTGTAATATAATCTTGACGATTAACTCATGTGTGTCTGTGAAAAATATTTACAATGCAATCCATCCATCCATAATAAAGAAGGAGATGTAGACCTAAGAAGTGCGCGTTTTAAAGTCCATATGAATCGCATGTATTGTTGACATGTACTCTGCCCATAATAAAATTACGATATATAAAATGCGTATAATTTCTTATTGTTTTTGATTGGCATTAACGATTTTATGTTAATAATTAAGTGATTGCACGACGAAAAGACTAACCGTAGTGAGAAATTGTTGATCGTACTATTTAATCTATCTAAATTATTACTTTGCGCATAATAAAATTACGATTTATAAAGTTCGTATAACTTTTTATTGTTTTTGATTGGCATTAATTATATAAATATTCAAATAGAACTAACATCGTAAAAATTAACTTAATACATAATTAAGCAAGAGTCAAATTCTTAAAGAAAATGCATTTGATGTCTTTCAAATAAGTAATTAGAACGATTAAACTTATCACACATCTAATTTAATTAAATTATATAGATATTCAAATGGGACCAATATCGTAAAAATGAAATTATTACATAATGAAGAAATAGTCAAATTTTTAATGAGAATGCATTCAGTGTCTTTCAAATAAGAAATTAAAATGATTAAACTTATAACACATAAAATTTAATTAAATTATATAAACATTCAAATGAGACCAATATCGTAAAAATGAATTAATGACATAATAAAAAACTGTCAAATTTATAATGAGAATGCATTCAGTGTCTTTCTAAGAAGTGATTAAAATGATTAAACTTATCACACATTTAATTTAATTAAATTATATAAATATTCAGATGGGACCAAAATAGAAAAAATGAATTTATTACATAATATAAAAACTGTTAAATTCATAATGAGAATGCACTTAGTGCCTTTCAAATAAATAATTAAAATGATTAAACTTATCACACATATATAAAAGAATAATTTTAGATCGTTTTAAAATATTGAAAATTTAAATTTTAAAGCCGCAGACCCCATACGGCGCACAATTATATTACGCAAATTATACCAAAAAGTTAGTAGGCTGTTATGCTAATGGTACCATCTTAATGTGAAGACAATGTACTGTTGTAATATATAAAAGAATAATTTTTGGCTCGTATTATAATATTGAAAATTAAAATATTTTAACAACGGATTCTATACGGCGCGAATTCAATTTACGTATATTAGATTACAATAGTAGTACGCTGTTATGCTGATGGTACCATCTTAATGTGAAGACAATGTACTGTTGAAATATATAAAAGAATAATTTTTGGCTCGTATTTAAATATTGAAAATTTAATTTTTAAAGCCGCTGAGCCCATACGGCGCGGAAACATTTTACGTGCATTAGATTAAAATAGTAGTACGCTGTTATGCTGATGGTACCACCTTAATGTGAAGACAATGTACTGTTGAACTATATAAAAGAATAATTTTTGACTCGTATTAAAAAATTGAAAATTAATATTTTATAGCCGCTGACCCCATACGGCGCGGATTCATTTTACGTGCATTAGATTAAAAAAGTAGTACGCAGTTATGCTGATGGTACCATCTTAATGTGAAGACAATGTACTGTTGAAATATATATTAGAATAATTTTTGGCTCGTTTTAAAATATTGAAAATTTAAATTTTAAAGCCGCTGACCCCATACGGCGCGGATTCATTTTACGTACATTAGATTAAAAAAGTAGTACGCTGTTATGCTGATGGTACCATCTTAATGTGAAGACAATGTACTGTTGAAATATATATGAGAATAATTTTTGGCTCGTTTTAAAATATTGAAAATTAAAATATTTTAACCGAGGATTCTATACGGCGCGGATTCATTTTACGTACATTAGATTAAAAAAGTAGTACGCTGTTATGCTGATGGTACCATCTTAATATGAAGACAATGTACTGTTGAAATATATAAAAGAATAATTTTTGGCTTGTATTAAAATATTGAAAATTAAAATATTTTAACCGCGGATTCTATACGGCGCGGATTTATTTTACGTATATTAGATTAAAAAAGTAGTACGCTGTTATGCTGATGGTACCATCTTAATGTGAAGATAATGTACTGTTGAAATATATAAGAGAATAATTTTTGGCTCGTTTTAAAATATTGAAAATTTAAATTTTAAAGCCGCTGACCCCATACGGCGCGGATTCATCTTACGTACATTAGATTAAAAAAGTAGTACGCTGTTATGCTGATGGTACCATCTTAATGTGAAGACATTGTACTGTTGAAATATATAAAAGAATAATTTTTGGCTCGTTTTAAAATATTGAAAATTAAAATATTTTAACCGCGGATTCTATACGGCGCGGATTCATTTTACGTACATTAGATTAAAAAAGTAGTACGCTGTTATGCTGATGGTACCATCTTAATGTGAAGACAATGTACTGTTGAAATATATATGAGAATAATTTTTGGCTCGTTTTAAAATATTGAGAATTAAAATAATTTAACCGCGGATTCTATACGGCGCGGATTCATTTTACGTATATTAGATTAAAAAAGTAGTATGCTGTTATGCTGATGGTACCATCTTAATGTGAAGACAATGTACTGTTGAAATATGTAAAAGAATAATTTTTGACTCGTATTAAAATATTGAAAATTAAAATTTTAAAACCGCTGACCCCATACGGCGCGGATTCATTTTACGTGTATTAGATTAAAAAAGTAGTACGCTGTTATGCTGAAGGTACCATCTTAATGTGAAGACAATGTACTGTTGAAATATATATGAGAATAATTTTTGGCTCGTTTTAAAATATTGAGAATTAAAATATTTTAACCGCGGATTCTATACGGCGCGGATTCATTTTACGTACATTAGATTAGAAAAGTAGTACGCTGTTATGCTGATGGTACCATCCTAATGTGAAAACAATGTGCTGTTGAAATATATCAAAGAATAATTTTTGGCTCGATTAAAAATATTGAAAATTTTAATTTTAAAGCTGCTGACCCCATACGGCGCGGATTCATTTTACGTACATTAGATTAAAAAAGTAGTACGCTGGTATGCTGATGGTACCATCTTAATGTGAAGACAATGTACTGTTGAAATGTATAAAAGAATAATTTTTGGCTCGTTTTAAAGTATTAAAAATTAAAATTTTTAAGCCGCGGATCCCATACGGCGCACAATTATATTACATATATAATACCAAAGAGTTTGTAAGCTGTTATGCTGATGGTACCATCATAATGTGAAGACATTGTACTGTTGAAATATATTGTTGAGGAAAGCCATATCACAGCTTTCTAGTTATCAAACTTCGCGGTTGTCAGATGCGCACTCCTTTCTATGTAACCAAGGCGTATCGTAAAGCGCATGTGACGCTTGCGCGCGCCGCTTTTCTGTCTCCTCTCTGCACGTCGTTGTTGCATACAAACTTTTTTTGTATCCCTTATAGTTTATATCAAAAGTCTATAATAAAGTTTGCCTATTATAAAGAATAGACGACGTCTCGATTCTTTTACACAACAATCATAATAAAAAAAAACATGGAATTGCGTAATGAAGCTGCGTAATAAAGTTGTGTATTAAATATAAAGATATAGAGTTGCTTTATAATAAATTGGAGGAATTTTATTTATTAAACATTTAAAAACTATGTCATATATATAAAGAATTATTTTAAAAGTTATTATTTGATTTTTTTATCAAAATTATTATGCTTTTATATTTAGTATTTTTATATAATCTACATATTATCGCTATTAAAAGTTTCTCTCTTTGCTCTTGTTATTTTAGTTTAACATTTCCGTAAATCAATATATATACATATACATTTAATAAGATTATAACAAAGTTAACAACTTGTGATTTGAAAAATATTATGTAAAAATTGCGGGCTTAAATTAATTATCATATTATTAACTATTGTTCACATTTTACAATAGTTTCTTATAGAATATTATTTTATGCAAATATTCTCGATTACCTGATAGACTTCCTGATACAAAGATTAGCTAAAACACTGCACAAATGTTTAAAATGGAATTGCAAATCTTGTCAAGCAGATATATACATGCCAGCACAAGAAATCTCCGCGAACTAACAATGCAAGGGGCATTTGAGGCTTATACTTGTAACTCTTCTTCAGGTCAAAAGTATATTGATAATCAGAGTTGCATATCTTAAGAGGCAAAACAATATCATTTGTATTGAAGATGAGAAATAATATTATTTTTAACTAAAGAAGTAAGCATGATTGTATGATTATTTGAAAAGGTGATTAAGATTTATAATATTAATTTAAAATAGCGATTATTTTCGTTTAAAATTATTATTTTTATTTAAGATAAAATATTTTACATTTTTACAAAATATTCTAACGTTTTATCATATTCTAACGTTTTATCAAATCGAAAGGTTCAATATAAATAAAATGACGTTCAAAGATACATATTGAGTAGTTCAGTGACTTATCGCTCCGAATTATTCTTACAAAAGTCCGCGACGATACATTCATTGCTATTTTTGAATTCTATATATTTTAATTCATTGTTTCTATTTTAATTGTAATAAACGCAATTAATCTTCTCGGATCAGATGGTTTATTCCAAGTAAGACCATATTTAAGAAAGATTATAGATATAAGATTATAGATATATTCATAAGAAACATGACACAAGTAAGATCGCCTTTGATTTGAATAAACTATGATGTTGTAAATATCGATTTTTTTTAAGGAAGCTATTTCACCGTAACAGAATAAATAAAAAAAAATACACTTCTCTAATTTTGACTTAGGTAACATCCATTTAAGCTTATCAAAATCGGAAACTTTTACTGTTTCTTCATTAGAAAATGGCATTAAACCTTGCAAGATATATATGGTAATTAAAAGGAATTAAAATTGACAATAAGAACTTACGTAGTATAAAATGCAAATTTCATACACAATGTTTTTATCTTTTCATTGCATCGTTGAACAAGACACGGAGAAACAGAGAAACGTATATTTGATTAGCTTTACTCATCATTAAATTAACTTCAGTTTTTAGTTTTTATTGCAATTGTAGATAACAATAGAAGATCTTCATGCACAATGAATTAGATATACAAGGATCTCTATCTCTCTGATTTATAATACACACTATATGTGCATATTTTCACGATTAAATATAATATTTACATATATAATATGTATTTCGTTGAACGTATAAAAATATATAATTTTTTTGTTTCATATTTTCATTTTTAAAACATTTTTTAACACATTTCTTACATTAATGTAATATCGGTATTATTTGTTTCAAATGACTATTTGCATCTGATTGGAACGAATTTTACACGAACCGGGTGAGAAGGACGAATTATTAGATCGGCCTTAAGCTGAACATCGTTTATATGATCAACTGGCTCCAAGTAAAAATTGTGCACCAAAGGAGCTATCATAGCTTTCAATTCCAGCAAACCGAATCGTTGACCTACAATTCCAAATGTATCAAAATTTATTGATACGAGAAATAAAATCGCATGTAATTCACCTATGCAGTTCCTCGGTCCTGCGCTGAATGGTAGATAGGAATAAGGATGACGATTCTGAATTTTTTCCGGCAAAAATCTATCCGGATCAAATACATCTGGATTTGGCCAAAAATTGGGATCTCTGTGAGTTCCATAGATATGAAGATGTAGAATCGTTCCAGCAGGCACGACATATGACTCTGAAAAGAATATTATAAAATTAGTTACGATTTACAAAAATAAGAGTTTTTTGAGAATTAAAATGGACATAATATTGTATGCTTAAAATGTTAAAGCAATTAAACTTTATTTTCAACTTATTTTACATTTAATAATACACTTCGTGTAATGTGACATGTTTGAAGATATAAGAAGGAAAAAAGTAATTAATTACGTAATTTTACGTCTTCCGCAGTTACTCGTGATATGAAAAACACGCTCGGATACAAACGTAGCGCTTCCTTCAAACATCTTTCTAAATATTGTAAGTTTTGCAACGATTTCATGGTAAGTTTGCCTTCATTCTCTTGCATCACAGAATCGACTTCAACCCTCACACGTTCCTGTGCCATAATAATTAAAATTTATTCCTCAATATTCTAGTATTTATATGCAGAATAGAAATAAATAAAAAATCTTAATAGATCAAAATTAATTTTTTTTAATTTTTATTTTAGAGACGTTTTAATTTTTTTTTTTTTTGTCGCTATATTTATATCAATATTGCGATATATAGAAAGAAAATATACAAGGAAAGCTTAATGTCTGTACTGCTTCTTTTAATAAAAATTGTAATAAAAATAATACATCGCTATATATAAAGAGTAAAAAGTACCTGGATATCTTTATGTGCAGCTAATAATAATAAAGCAAAGGTAATACCCATTGCTGTAGTGTCATGTCCCTGCAAATAAAGTATTATAAGCTTAGATAATGTGTACAAAAAATTGTAAAAAGATTATAGATAGTACCTCAAACACAAAGGTATCGACTTCCTCTCTGATGTCCAAATCGGACATAAAATTCTGCCGAGATGCCTCCAATAGGAGATCCAACATCGCTAGTCGCTTTTTTTTAACTATAAAAATAAAAAAGAAAATCTTATTTTTGCGTCAATCTCATTTTTGCATGTTATATTTATTATTATATATTACATCGTTCTTGTTTAAAATTCAAAATCTGTTATAAATATTAATAAATTAATTTTATACAGACATATTTTGTATTATTACATGTGATTATGTGTTTAATGTAAATACTGCAAGCATAATTGATAATAATAAATTGCACACACTCAAATTTAAATTAAAATTTCTCGATTCTTATACGTACTTCCAAATACTTCTGCATCATCTATCTCCGTTTCTTTGTCATTTTCTAAGTTTGTCAAGTATCGGCCATTGGTGCTTTCGTGATAATGTCTTCTTTCAGCAATAATCTACATTATATATTATTAAATTTTATAAAATTAACTATTACATTTTTTAAATAATGTGGTATTAAATAATAAGAGCACATTGTCTTTTATCGTAAATATTAATAATATAATGTTATTAATATTTAATCGCGTAATCTTGTGGAACGAAGATTAAGAAATTTAATCTTCAGTAATATGATTAACGTACTTTTTCCGTAAATCCATGCAATATTTTCAAAATCTTTTTTTGCTTTCTTGCTTGTGGCGTCAATGCGAATAACAATTTGTTATGGAGCAAAGGTCTCAGTATTCTAAATCGTAATTCAATAAGGATACATAATTCTGATAATTATATGTGTGTATGTTAATATATATTTTATATTCGTTGAACTACCTATAAATTATTATTTCGATTATCTGATGCACCGCATCTCGATACTGTTGCTGAAATTCACCGAGTTCTTGCAGAGAGATGCCCATGGAAGTTTCTACAAAACATTCTTTATATGTGTACAAGCTCGAATATTCAGTCGCGAAAATTATTACAACTGAATATTTTTTTGTATATAATAAATCGAACATTATATATCTTATACGAACATTAGTATCAATGATATAGTTAAAAATTATATGTGTGTGATGTTCATATGCGAATAAATTCTTTTTCTCTTTTAAACTATTATAATTAAAAATGAGAAATCATCGTACATAATATTACAATAAGAATCTTACCGCATATCGCGTTTAGCGTATGTTCACTAATAAATGGTACCAAATCTTTTACAACTGTTCCTCCTTCATTCTTCAAAGATTTTGTCATACAATCACCCTCCTTGATCAAGACATCAACAAACTGATTTAATATATTGAAATGGAATGCAGATGTCAATAATTTTCGCCGCGTTTGCCATTTAGTGCCTTAAATAAAAATAAGAAATAGTGCGATATATATATATATATGTATGTATATATAATTCAATTGATATATTATATAAGACGTTTTAATGTTTAACTGTCCAATCTTCAAAAAATATTAATTACGTCTTTCATTTATTTTTATATCACAAAATTCTTTCATAAACCTTTAAATCTTTTTTTCTTGACATTTTTACGATAAAATGAGTTACAAAAATCATTTTGAATGTAATTACATATTTTCTAATTAAAACTTTATAAATTGACATAAATAGACATAAATTCAAAATAAAAAGTCTGTTATGTGACGGTGTTTGCTTTAGTAGAAAATCTTCTTTAATTGAAACAACTGTTACTTCTAACTAGTTGAGAATACATATAGCATCATCGCGAGATTATTCTTCAAAATAATCGGGTTTGCAATTTTTTTTCAAATTTATAAGTTAGCGAAGAGGTTGTAAAAGTTCACCGTTTAAAATAATACTCAAATCTAATTATGTAAGATTATATTTGATATTTTATAGGGACTGGCCGATTTATAACAGGTTGTAATAGTAAAATAAGATAATAATAAAGTAGATACGCTTATCCCTAACGTCATTACGTTACCTGTACTTGTGAGAAGACCTCTGTTCAACCAGGGATGTAAACTATCATATACACGGCTTTTCTCGATGTATTTGGTGCTACTTAGTATTGTCTGAAATCACCGAAAATAATATTAAGATAAAAAGCGTCAACATATTATTATAACACACTCAATCGCTCAGATATACAGATACAGATATTTATTAATCGTATTTAAAATTATTATATCATTTAATTGAATGTTTCTGATATTCTTTCTTTTCATATTTTTAAGAAACATTTTTTGCCAACCAACAAAAATCGTTTTATAAAACAAGAATGCAAAATGTCAAAATCTAGATAAATCGTAATGTTTACAGAAAATTGAATTCCATTTTTTACCTCTAAATCATCTGGATGACGAATAGATACAGCGGGGAGGAAAAAACCCCAGATTTTAATAATTGGATAATATTCATTAGTTAGTTTACATAATAGGTTCCATAGGTACTCTGAAAAACATATTATAAATGTAGATATAGATATTTTTGTGATTTTGAATTAAATTTCATCATTATTTTTAATGCGTATCTTTACACTATATGTACTTTTACTTATATGTATCGTTTTTTTAGATCCGTTGAAAACAAACTAATTATGATAATGGAAGAATATTATTACAAAGAAAAATGTTGATAAGCCTGAATAATTATTCTATATGTAAACAGCATGCAATAATATTGATAGATATTTGTTCAAAAACAGAATTTATGAATTTGACTTTTGTTTATATATGTATGCGTATATGATGGCTTGTATGTTCATTAATGTAAATAGATTATAAATTTTGTACTTACCTGGTGAACCATATGCGTGCAATGCATAGCCAACTATCGGATAGCCTGATGGTCCCGGTATAAGATTAATGAGTCGACCGTTTCTTCCATGATGGACGTAAAAATTATACAGCAATAAAATAAAAATGGATAATAACAATATTGTGATAAACATTGTTTTCTTGACGTAATATCCTTGACGGTATAATTAAGTTCAATCTTCTTCAGGTTCCTGTTTCTTTGATTCTTGGGTTAAAAATTATTGTCACGAATAAATAATATTAAATCAAATTCAAAAATATTAACTCAAAAGTAAAATTCAAGATATTATTGTTGTTAATCGAGTTCATAATAGAAGTGTAAGTTTTGTAATAAATAATATTATAAATAAATATTATTTTATTATAATATTATTTATCACAAAACTTAAACTTCCCTTTTATATTTAAATATCAAATATGAACTCGATTAACCATATAAACTAAACGATCATTGAAATGAGTTAATGGTATATTTTCTTTATAATTAATAACTTTAAAGAACTATGAAAAAAATATGATGAATTTGTTTATTTGTAATGGAAAAACGTTATTCACATAATAAAGTAGTTATGAATTAAATTAAAACATATTTTAATGGATTATCATCTTTAATTATTTCCTTATTTATTATATAAAATAAAATTTCAAGTTTAGATTTGCAAAATTATGATATTATTAACTATTATTCAGATTTTATAATAGATTCTTATAAAATGTTATTTTTTCGGGAGTATTTGTATAAAATGACATTTTACCTGATAAAATTACTGATACGTAATCAGTTAAAACGCACCACTCAATATGTTTAAAATAGAATTGCAAATCTCGTCAAGCAGATATACACATGTCTGCATAACAAATCTTCGCGAACTAACGATGCAAGTCTGAGACTTACATTTATAATCCTTCTTCAAGTCAAGAGCATATTGATAATTAAAGTATCATATCTAAAGAGGCAAAATAAATCTATTGAAGTCAAACAATATTATATTTATCTAAGAAGAAAAGAATTATTGAGTTAAATTATTTGAAAATGTGACTCGATTTAAAGTATTTATTTAAAACAGCGGTTTTTTCGTTTAAAAATATTGTTTTTCAAAATCAAGATATTAACATCAATATTAACGATGAAGAAAAAAAAAATTTTACATTTTTCACAAATTTTCACCAAAAAATATATATATTTTTCGATATATCGTGATTGAACATTTTAAAGCTTTGTCAAAATTCGAAAGGTTCAGTAGATAAAGGACGATCCAGAGATGTTCATTTATTGTTATGAATTATCCTTAGAAAGATCGAACGTCGCTAATTGCTACTCTTGAATTTTATTTTAATTATAATAAACATAATTATTTTTCTCGTATCAAGTGATTTATTAAAAGAAGAAGACATTATACTCACAATGTACATAACACAAGTGTGACCTTAATAATATGTGACCAAACCTTTCTATTTCGATGAGTTATAATGTTGTAAAAGTCAATTGTTTTAAAGAGCACCTTAAGAAAATAAATAAAAAAATATACACTTATTTTGACCTAGATAACATATTCAAAATCCATCAAAATTGGAAGGTAAAATTTTTGTTCTTTTTCTTTCGTTAGAAAAAACCTCATCTCTCTCTTTCTTTAATAGATTGTAGACTTTAATTGATAAAACACATGAGAGTTCGATGATGGATGAAAAACGATAATAAAATCTCGATTTGTATAGCTTTTATCCGACAGAGAGATAGATTAAGTCAATTGACAAGGTCAATTGACTATCATCTAATACTTGTTCATCATCTGAAACTGATTTCAGTCAGACTAAAGTTCAATTAGTTAGTTTCATTAATCATTATCTTATTCTTGTAATGTAATAACAGCAGAATATTAGAATAGAGCATACATAGATGATGGTTTGTTAAATATTAGTTTTGCACTTTTATATATCAATTAATCTTAAACAGGCTAGACGATTAGTTTATGCCATTAAAAAAATTAACAGTAATGTGATAATAACACAAAGAATTGTCAAGCAAATTGTCAAAGACTTATTGCGCACGATAATATTGCTAAAGTGTTTATTTTATTGTTTAAATCTCGAGAAAGACTTTACGTTTTGCAAAAATAATATTAATGCTTTTGAAAATTGCGTTTATTAGAAAAATAATACAAGTTATATAAAATTTTATTCTTTTGACTAACATGTTTTTTAAACATTCTTCTTCTTCTTTAACTTCTTCTATTTCTGCAATACATAAACTGCTTACACTTATGTGGTATTTGTGTTAGTTTCAAATGGCTGATTGCTGATTGGTACGAATTTTACACGAATCGGATGAGACGGATAAATTATTATATCTGCCTTTACACTTTATATATCTTATACGAACCGAAATATTATACTTCTTATACGAACATTAGTATCAATCATATTGTTAAAAATTATATGTGTGTGATGTTTATATGCGAATAAATTATTTTTCTTTTCGTTTTAAACTATTGTGATTTAGAATTAAATCATTGTACATAATAGGACAATAAGAATCTTACCGCATATCGCGTTTAGCGTATGTTTACTAATAAATGGTACCAATTCTTTTACAACTGTGCCTCCTTTGTTCTTCAAAGATTTTGTCATACAATCAACCTCCTTGATCAAGACATCAACTAACTGATTTAATATATTGAAATGGAATGCAGATGTTAATAACTTTCGCCGCTTTTGTCACTTAGTACCTAAAATAAAAACAAGAAATAGTGTGATATATGTATGTCTATATAATACAATTGATATATTATATAAGACATTTTTATGTTTAAGTGTCCGATCCTCAAAAAATATTAATTACGTCTTTCATTTATTTTTATATCACAAAATTCTTTCATAAACCTTTAAATCTTTTTTTCTTGACATTTTTACGATAAAATGAGTTACAAAAATCATTTTGAATGTAATTACATATTTTCTAATTAAAACTTTATAAATTGACATAAATAGACATAAATTCAAAATAAAAAGTCTGTTATGTGACGGTATTTGCTTTAGTAGAAAATCTTCTTTAATTGAAACAACTGTTACTTCTATCTAGTTGAGAATACATATTGCATCATCGCGAGATTATTTTTCAATATAATCGGGCTTGCAACTTTTATTAAATTTATAAGTTAACAAAGAAGTTGTAAAAGTTCACCATTTAAAATAATACTCAAATTTAATTATGTAAGATTATATTTGATTTTCTATATAGAGACAGGCCGATTTATAACAGGTTGTAATAGTAAAATAAAATAATAGTAAAATAGATATGCTTATACCTTAACGTCATTACGTTACCTGTACTGGTGAGAAGACCTCTGTTTAACCAAGGATGGAACATATCATATAAACGGCTTTTCTCGATGTGTTTGGTGCTACTTATTGTTAGTATTGTCTGAAATCACCGAAAATAATGTTAAGATAAAAACGTCAACATATTATAACACACTTTATCTCTCAGATACATAGACACAGATATTTATTAATCGTATCTCAAATTATTATATAATCTTAATTGAATGTTGCTGATAATCTCTCTTTTCATATTTTTAGGAAACATTTTTTACCAACAAAAACTCTTTTTATAAAACAAGAATGCAAAATTCCTAAATCTAGATAAATCGTAATGTTTACAGAGAAGTGAATTTCATTTTTTACCTCTAAATCATCTGAATGACGAATAGATACAACGGGAAGAAATAAACCCCAGATTTTACAAATATATTCATTAGTCAATTTACATAACTGGTTCCATAGATACTCTGAAAAACATATTATAAATATAATTACGGTAATTTGTTTAAAAATTTACATATCATTATTTTCAATGCGTATCTATACACTATGTGTACTTTTATTTATATGTACCCTTTTTTAGATCCGTTGAAAACAAACTAATTAAGAAAATGGAAGAATATTATTGCAAAGAAAAATGCTGATAAAAGCGTGAATAATTATTTTATCAGTAATCAACATGCAATAATATTGATAGATGTTTGTTCAAAAATAGAATTTATGAATTACACTTTTGTTTATATATGTATGCGTATATGACGGGTTGTATATTCACACACACACACACACACACACACACACACACACACACACACACATTAATGTAAATAGATAATAAACTTTGTACTTACCTGGTGAAGCACGTAAGTGCAATAAATAGCCAATAATCGGATAGCCTGATGGCCTCGGTATAAGATTAATGAGTCGCTCGTTCTTCCATGATGCAAGTAATACTAATACACCAAAAAATTAAAAATGAATAATAACAATATAGTGATAAACATTTTTTGACGTGATGTCTTCTTTCACTGTTTTATTGAGTTCAATCTTCTGCTTGTTTCTCTGGTTCTTCATACGGATCATACGTGTAAAAAAATTAATAATATTTGCTTTATGACAAACTGAAAGTTGTTTTGTTGCCCTAAATTAAATGTATTAATCATAGACATGAATAATCATTGAAATGCATTAATCGTATATTTTTTATAGTTATAATAACTATAAAATAACTTTTAAGAATTATAAAAAGATATGATGAATTTATAAATTGCAATAAGAAAAAATTGCGTAATAAAGTTGTAAATTAAATAAGGAATTTTTTATTTAATTTTTAGATATTATTGTTTCTTTATTTCTACTAAATGTAAGATAAAATTTGAAATAGGATTACAAAATTCGTACAATTATTAATATCAATGATTAATAATGTATTTTAAACATAGATATTATTAATTATTGTTTTATAATAGAATCTTATAAAATGTTTTTATACAAATACTGGCGATTACCTGATTACAAAGTTTCTGACAATTAAATAAATTTTCTAAATCAATTAAGACACCACATCAATGTTTGAAATGTAATCACAATTCTCGTCAGATCATAAATACACGTGCCAGTATAACAAATCTCCGCGAAATGACAATGAAAATCAGAAACAATATATATAATCATTTTACAGTTCAAAAGGATAAAGTCAAAGTTCCATCTTAAGAGGAAGAGTATAATATCATTTTAATTCAAAAGATTAGATAACATTATTTTTTTGAGAAATAAAAATGATTAATCATTTGAACATATTTGAACTCGAGATTTTAAAGTATTGATTAAAATGAAATTCGAGTAAAATAACGATTGTTTTTAAAATTATTCTTTCTCAGAATCTCGAAATATCGACATCGATATTGTTGTGCCTCTCAGGGTACAACGGGATTTGTAGGATACTTTGAGGGGTCCGTTCGTCTTAGGAGTTAGGACTCCGAGTGTCGAGGGTGGTGAAAAGAACACTTTGGTCACAAGAGAAGAGTTTATTCCAACTCACGTGTACAATTCTTTGGTATGTCGAATCGCAGCGCGTCCTCACAATAGATTAGATGTAATTACTTGTCGTCCTCGGTTCGGAATACGGCCCCGAGGAGTTAATCAGGCGCGCTTATATTACCCGAAAGTAGGTTTTGTTTTTCGGTTAATGTGTCGCCTGTATGCAATCGGTTTTGCATCGTCTGCGTTTTACGATCTCGAATGTGTCGCGATGTCTTAACGCGTGTATGCAATCGGTTGCGTTTTTGATTTCGAGGCGCGCGCTATATCTTTTGAAATGCTGATTCTGCGTTCTCTTTTGTGGGTTTTTAGGTCGTGGTTGGGTCATAGTGTTTACGGTTACAACACCCTTCCCCCGCGGAAAAAAGAAAACGGATCGAGTTTTCCTTTTCCCTATTCTTCACGTGGTGGGTTTTGTCTTCTATTTCTTCGGTACAATATTATGGCTATTGTGCTTATAATAAGAATGGCTGTGCCACCTGATATTGGATATATAACTTGTTTTTTTAAAAACGGATTGACGCTGACGTTGTCTAGATCTTCTGTTAGATCTTGTAGTCTCGAGCTTAAATCCTTTAGTTCGGTAGGGTTCTGAATTATTTTCTTTAACTGTATTGTTTTCAGGTTTGCTGGTATTTCGATTTTTAACCTTGAGATATTATATTCTGGTAAGTACGCTTGGAGATATGTGCCGTCTATGGTTCCCGAAGTTTTTACAATCATGTCGGCTGTTACTAATTTACAAGTGTTGCCTAGTGTAATTCGTCCTGTCCCCGCGATGGTTGTCCTATATTCTTCATGGTGTTGGCAGTTTATGGTTATCGGCTGCTCGGTAAGTGTGGAGTACAACCATGAGTGCTGGTTAGTCAGCTCAATCCATATGGTATGATTGGAACGTATATATCGTATGTCGCATAACTTTTGCCCCGGGGGGGTGTGTGTGTATGCTTGAATTTCGCAGATCGCATTGTCGTTTATGTGATAGATGGGCCTATTTTGTTCGCATATATAGTGATTGTCTACGTTAATACATTTTTCTAAATTACTTTGCGTTATTGTTAGATAGTTTTGATTTTCGTTATCAATGGCTACTATCGGTTGGTTTATTTCTGCGAAGGTAAATAAATTCCCGTGGCTATAACTCGGTAGGGGGATAGCCTTCACTATGTTATATCTAGGATGCGAAATTAGTGGGAAGCGCAAAATAGTGTGTACGTAAGGGTTATTAAAATATGCGCTAACGGTTACGAATTTTTCAATCGTGAGCCAATTGTCTTCGGAGATTCCGAAGGGGAAGAATAGTCCTTGGGGCACTTGTGACGTGGCTTCCTTGAGACTTTCTATGATTTGATCTAACGGAATTAACCTCGGATGTATCCTTCCTGTTTTTACTGCCATTAAGTGTTCGATGACGTCTTCCGCGTCTCTCATCAAATCCGTTATTATGGCATTAACTATGGAGAAGTATTCGTGTATTTCTTCTCGTTGTACTTGATTTGCCATCTGTTTTTGGATTTTGGTGGTAAAATTGAGTAGTAGTTGTTCGTTGTATTGGGTTGTTTTTTCCAGATTATCGATGTGGGCAATTGTTGTGTTTAAAATTTTTACTTGATTTTTCATCGTGTGATGCAGTGTTTGCTCTTGATTTTGTAAGAGGAGTAGTTGTTCCTTGATGACCTTGTCGTCATTGGCATCCATGGTTCCGAAGAGTGTTTTTGCTAGTGTCCCGATCCCGTCGAGTAGTCCTCTTCGTTTGTTTGTCGGTGTCCTGTATATGGTGTTTACTCGTTTTAAGAGGTGTGTTAATTTATCATTCTCCGTTTCGATAATCGTTTTTTGGATTTGGAAGCTTTCTTTATTTTGTATCTTGTGTAGAAGGTGTCCGTGATCAATATAATTTTGTAAATCGTGGAATCTTTTATTTAAGGTTCCTAGGTCTATATTAATTATTAACTTCCAGGTGGATTCTACATGATGTAGATAACCGATTTTTTCGAAGTATATCCCTGGCTCTCGATTAAATTGTTCTACCTCGTATTCCTCTTCTAGGTCCTTTCTTGCGGTAGTAGGCTGCATCTTCCATGTCATTAGCGCTCTGGAATGGAAATAGATGTGCCGAAATTTTTCTTTCTTAATGTTCTATGAACGCTTTTAAACGGTTCGCATGTGTATTTATTATCTTTCGTCCTACTTTAATATTATAATTGACATCGGAGATTTTGTCGATGATTGTGTACGGTCCGGTCCATAATGCATCGAGTTTTTTGGATCGGCCCCTGCGGACGGTTTCGTTGTGTAATAGTACTTTTTCTCCTACCTTGAACGTGGTATTCTTCGATTTTTTGTCGTAGTTATCCTTTGCTTTCACCTTTTCGTTTTTTAAGTGTTCCTTTGCGATTTGCTGGGCGGCGCGTAATTTTTCTTTCAATTCTTGAGCGTAGTCATCGTATGTATATGTCGGCTTCGGGGGTTGCGATAATGCCGTAGGTAGGGTTGCTTGATGCCCGTAAAGTAGTTCGAACGGCGTGAACCCCGTGGCTGTATGCGGTGTGGTGTTATATGCAAACATTGCGTATGATGTCCATTCATCCCAGTCTGTTTGTTCAACATTAATGTAGTGGCGAAGGTATTCTGCTAAGGTACGGTGTGATCGTTCCAAGGCTCCGTTGCTTTCTGGATGGTATGCAGTTGTCTGAATTTTCTCAATTTTTAGTAATTTACAGACGTCCTTGAACATTTCGCTAAGGAAGTTTGTACCCTGGTCGGTTAAGACCTTTTCTGGGATACCATGTTCGAAGATAATTTTTGTTACGAATTCCCTTGCAATTGTTGCGGCTTCTTGATTAGTTATCGGAATCGCTTTACTAAATTTAGTTAGATTATCTTGGAAGGTATGTACATATTTATTCCCATTACCAGAGATCGTTAGGAGTCCTACGATGTCTAAAGCGCATTTTTCGAATGGTTTGCTTGCGGTATCTGTTATTACCAGCGGTGCTTTGTTTTTTCGCGAAAGTTTATTTTTTTGACAGAGTTCACATCTTGCTACATAGTTTTCTACGTCCTTAGTCAGTCCTTTCCAGTTGTGTAGTAACCGGATTCTGTTAATGGTGCGTTCGGTCCCTTGATGTCCTCCTAGGGGTGCGTCGTGATACTCATATAGTATGCGGCGTTTCTCCTCTTCCGTGTATTTCCGCTCTGTTTTTGTGTCATTAATTTCTTCTTTATCGATTTTATTAATTTCTTCTTCATCGATTTTATTAATTTCACCTACGTGTCGGCTGAGTGCATCGGCGTTTTTATTAGCTTTGCCTGCCTTGTGTACAATCTCGTAATCGTATTCTTCAAGTTTTAATCGCCAACGCATCAATCGCGATCCAGGATCCGTTACATTAAATAACCATACTAATGGTTTGTGATCGGTGATAATTTTGAATTTCGTACCATACAGGTAAGGCCTGAAATGTTTTACTGCCCATACTATGGCTAGTAGTTCCTTTTCAGTAGTATTATAGTTATGTTCCGCCCGCGACAAAATTCTGCTTGCGTAAGCAATCGGGCGGTCTTGTCCTACCGGGCCTTGCGACAGTATGGCTCCGATGGCGTAATCGGAGGCATCCGTTGTTACGAGGAATTCCTGGTCGAATTCCGGATATTTTAGTATGGGTGCGGTAGTTAATTTATTTTTTAACGTGTCAAATGCGTTTTGCTGTTCGCTGTTCCACTCAAATTTTTCTTCCTTTTTTGTTAATTTTGTCAAGGGTTTAGCAATTTTTGAGAAATTTTCTATAAATTTTCTATAGTAACCTGCTAACCCTATGAACGCTTGTATTTCCTTAGCTTTGGTGGGAGTGGGGAATTTTTGTACGGCGTTTATTTTGGAAGGATCAGGCATGATCCCCTTTTCTGTAACGATGTGCCCTAAATATATTACTTCCTTTCTAAGGAACTCGCATTTGTCTGGTTGGAGTTTTAAGTTGTGTTTACGTAATCTGTAGAGAACCTCGGCGAGTCGCATGTGGTGGTCCTCTAGGCTGTTACCGTATATTACTATATCGTCCAAGTATACGAGACATTTGATCCCTTGTAGTCCCGTCAGCACGGAGTTCATTAACCGTTGGAATGTAGCTGGCGCGTTCGTTAACCCGAATGGCATTCGATTGAACTCGTAATGTCCATACGGTGTGGAAAATGCAGTCTTGCATTTATCGGGCTCGGCCATGGGTATCTGATGGTAGCCCGACGCTAGATCCAAGGTGGTGAAGTACTTTGCATTTCCCAGTTGGTCTAGTATATCCGTTATGTTCGGTATTGGAAAAGAATTGCCTATGGTTAAATTATTAAGTTTCCGGAAATCTACAACTATGCGTAATTTTCGGTTTCCTTCCGCATCCGCTTTTTTGGGGACCACAAGTAAAGGCGCATTCCATTGGCTGTTACTAGGTCGGATTAGCTTGTCCTTCAACATGCCCTCTATTTGTTTATTTATTTCTTTTTTGTGTTTCTCCGGCAATCGGTATGGGCGTACATTTACAGGTGCACTGTCAGCTCGGAGCGCGATTTCGTGTGACGTAGTCGGAGTGCAAGTCAGCGCGTCTCCTTTAAGGTAAAACACGTCACCGAATTCCTCACAGATTTGAAGCAATGTTTTTTCTTCTTCTTGATTGAGATGTTGTAGTCGGAGTAAATTTTTTATTTGCTCTCTGCGGGAGAGTGTAGGCGCTTCCTGGAGAGGCGGGACATTCTCTCTTCGAGCCATCGTGTTCGTAATTTCCTCGATGTTTACCCATGGAGTTGACATTTTAATGTATTTTTCGGTTGTATTTATAACGCTAACCGGGCATGAAAATTCTTCTGGTTCTACGAGACAGTGTCCGATAAATACTCCGGGCAGCATTTCTTCGGCGCGTACCACGCCTACCTTATTCGAGTCGGTGGTGGCTCGGATGATTGTTTCGCTTCGCGGCTTCAGCATTAGCGCGCGGTACGGGCGTAATTTTAATATTGTCTCTGCTAGTTGTAGCTGTTTTTTGTCGTAATCACACGTTATCTTGTGCTTTTGCAAGAAATCTACTCCCAAGATTCCTTCGTAGTCGATGGGGAAATCGTCCTTCACGATGTAGATAGGATGCCGTATTTTTCGGTCCTTCAAGGTTATTGTGGCCTTGATTTTTCCTATGGTCTGGATCTGGTGTCCCGTTACTCCGGTCAATGCCATTTTCTCTTCGTAGATCATGGCTTCCCCTTTTAGATTTCTTAATTTAATTAAGGTCACTGTTGCGCCGGTGTCGAAGAGTAAATTTAACCTTCCCTTCTTTGCCTCTTGTATGGGCAGAGTCACTAGATCTAGACCTGTCGTAGTGGGTAGTTGTATGGTTACTTGCGATATTTGATACTCGGCCGCGGGTCTCGGCCGTTTCGTGTTTTCTTCGTCTTCTTCATCCTCCGGTGTTGTATGTTTCTTTCGCTGTCCACTAGTGTTAGAATGGCCTTGGGCGCTCTTATTTCCGTTTGTCCTTGTGTGCGTATTTCCCGGGCGTCCGTGCAGACTCCAACATTCGTTACGACCGTGACCTGATTTTTTGCAGTAGGTGCAATGTTTCTCAACAGCGTTGATTTTCCCTTGTGGTTTTGGCAAGGAGAATCTGTTGGCGTATCTGCTCGTGCGGCAGTCTCGTCCGAGGTGTCCGGTCTTCCCGCATTTGTGACACTGTATAGTTTTATTGATGTGTCCTGTGTGTGAAGCGGTCTGGTCGGTCCGGGGTCGCAGTGTCTGCTCTGTCGGGCCCTTCACTTTCTCTTCCGCGCTGGCTTGTGCGATGGCGTCTTGTAGCGTCGTGTGATGCTGTGCTCGTACCATCAGCTGGATGTTTTCCTGGAGGCCTATCTGGAAGTTCTGCAGGGCTTGTTGTTGCAGCGTATCGAGTATAATGCGCTTGCGCTCGCTGCCGAAAGCCTGCCCTTCGATCATGGATTCGTACAGTTCCATGGCTAAATTATCGACGCGTGTTCCGTATTCCCGGGCGCTTTCGCCGGGTTTTTGCTTCAGGGTATTGAATTCCACCTGAAGATGGGTAGTGCTCCTCTTGCTTAGATAGCAGATTTCCAGTTCCCGTTTAAGTTGGGCGAAGTTGTTTATGTCGCGTGTTTCAAAGTCGAGCATAGCCTTCCCCTTTAGCTTGGTGCAGAGTAGCGCTTCTAGTAGCGTCTTTTCGTCTACTGGGTTAATATTTTTTATAGCGTAGGAGCTGGCGCTTAGAAATTCTTTAAGTCTGGCTTGGGAGGTTCCGTCGAACTCAGGTATCATGTCTCGCGCTTCTTTCAGTCGTAAGAAACCATGCAGATGTGCGGTTTGCCTGCGCACATCGCTCACGGTTCGTCCATAGGAGAGGTCGGCATAGGGGTTTTCGTGTATTATTCGCGTTCTATTTAAGTCTTCCCGGTTTGTACGTAGGTCCCTCATCTGGTCGCGGAGGTGTCTCATTTCCTCTTGCATTTCTCGGAAGCTCTGCAAAACCTCGACTAATACCGCGTTGCTCGGATCTTCGCTAGGACGTCCCGCATCCTCGTAATGGGCGGCGGCGCCATGCCTAGTCTGCGTTCGCATACGCTCGATTTCTCTATCTATGTCGTCGGACGGGACCGAGGGGTGTGTCATAGTGTTTCCGTCAGGTATCTCAAAAATACTACTATCGTACGACACGGGGGAATAGTTTCGTCTTACCGAAACGCGATCAACCGATGTTCGATCGATATTGCTCGGTCCTGCGTTATTATTATTATGCGGCGAGGACTGGTTGTCCGTTCCGCCTTGGGTTTCGGGTTCGCGAGCTTCCGGTTCGCGCGGATTTACGCCTGGGTATTCGGATTCGAGATTCTTTCGGACGCTATCGCGAATATCGCGGGCCGCTTCTTCTACCACTTGCACGGGCGTTACGAAGCCGAATCTATTTGCTAATTTCGCGGGTGCGCTTAAAAAACGTGGTCGTTGAAACGTGACCTTCTTTTTTGCCGGTGCCGACATTCAGGCAATATTATTATACAATATGCTGACTTACAGTATAACGATGATACGCATTTTCTTTCGCTCGCTCGTCGTTTTCGCACGGTCGGCTGTTGGTTGGTTCCTTGTGCTGTCTCGTGGTTGGGTGGTCCTGTTCTGGTCCGCTGCAGCTTCTCTCGGTATTCCTTTTTTGAGGTCCTCGAGCACTGACGATGTTGGCAGATCCTTACTTGGCAGATCTCTCTTGTTGTCAGGAATCTTGTATTGTCAGATATCCTTTATTGCTCAGTATCAGCATCCCACCGCTGCCACCATTTTGTTGTGCCTCTCAGGGTACAACGGGATTTGTAGGATACTTTGAGGGGTCCGTTCGTCTTAGGAGTTAGGACTCCGAGTGTCGAGGGTGGTGAAAAGAACACTTTGGTCACAAGAGAAGAGTTTATTCCAACTCACGTGTACAATTCTTTGGTATGTCGAATCGCAGCGCGTCCTCACAATAGATTAGATGTAATTACTTGTCGTCCTCGGTTCGGAATACGGCCCCGAGGAGTTAATCAGGCGCGCTTATATTACCCGAAAGTAGGTTTTGTTTTTCGGTTAATGTGTCGCCTGTATGCAATCGGTTTTGCATCGTCTGCGTTTTACGATCTCGAATGTGTCGCGATGTCTTAACGCGTGTATGCAATCGGTTGCGTTTTTGATTTCGAGGCGCGCGCTATATCTTTTGAAATGCTGATTCTGCGTTCTCTTTTGTGGGTTTTTAGGTCGTGGTTGGGTCATAGTGTTTACGGTTACAACAATATTATTGATGCATAACAAGAAAAAATTTACTTCTGTTGATAAATTTTCATTAGAAATATGCATATATGTGATCGAACATTCTAACGCTTCGTCGCAATTCGAAAGGTTCAGTAGATATAAACAATTTAAAGATCCGAATTAGACAATTTAGTCACTTTATCGCTACGAATTATTTTTTAAGTTTTAATATTTTTAAGTTTACAAACGATGCATGTTGTTACTCTAGAATTATATTTTAATTGTAATAAACGCAGTTATATTATTCGCAATTATATCAGATCGGGATTTTCAATCCTAGAGAGATTTATCTATTTATATTCACAAGTAACATGTGTGACACAAGTATTATTATCTTTTATTTTGATAAGTTTAATCGATAAAAATCGATTTTTTTATCCGTTTCACCGTTTAAGATGAGAATAATAAAAAGGCACATATCTCTTATTTTGATCCATAATAATCTATTAGATCTATAATCTAATATTTAAAGCTAATCAATCGGAGAGAGACGCTTATGTCACTTTCTCTTTGTTGAAAAGCTTCATATCTCTCTTTCTATATCGACAATATCATCATTTGACAATTTCAGTGTAACAATAGTAGAAAATCGGAGTAGAGAACGTGTAAGGTTTGATTAGATTTGATGATAAAAATTGTAATTACTTGCTAATTATAAGTTTTAAATAGACTCTTATATAATCATTAATCTATTGTAATATAATCTGGACGATTAACTCATGTGTGTCTGTGAAAAATATTTACAATGCAATCCATCCATCCATGATAAAAAAGGAGATGTAGACCTAAGAAGTGCGCGTTTTAAAGTCGATATGAATCGCATTATTGTTGACATGTACTTTGCCCATAATAAAATTACGATATATAAAATGCGTATAATTTCTTATTGTTTTTGATTGGCATTAACGATTTTATGTTAATAATTAAGCGATTGCACGACGAAAAGACTAACCGTAGTGAGAAATTGTTGATCGTACTACTTAATCTATCTACATTCTTACTTTGCGCATAATAAGATTATAATATATAAAGTGCGTTATTTTTTATTGTTTTTGATTGGCATTAATTATATAAATATTAAAACAGAACCAACATCGTAAAAATAAACTTAATACATAATAAAGAGTCAAATTCTTAATGAAAATGCATTTTATGTCTTTCAAATAAGTAATTAGAACGATTAAACTTATCACACATCAAATTTAATTAAATTATATAAATATTCTGATGGGACCAATATCGTAAAAATTAATTAATTACATAATAAAAAAACTGTCAAATTCTTAATGAGAATGCATTCAGTGTCTTTCAAATAAGTAATTAAAATGATTAAACTTATCACACATCTAATTTAATTAAATTATAAAATATTCAAATGGGACCAATATCGTAAAAATGAATTTATTACATAATAAAAAACTGTCAAATTCATAATGAGAATGCATTCAGTGTCTTTCAAAAAAGTAATTAAGATGATTCAACTTATCACACATATAATTTAATTAAATTATATAAATATTCAAATGGAACTAATATCGTAAAAATGAATTAATTACATAATAATGAAACAGTCAAATTTTTAATGAGAATGCATTCAGTGTCTTTCAAATAAGTAATTAAAACGATTAAACTTATAACACATATAATTTAATTAAATTATATAAATATTCAAATAGAACCAATATCGTAAAAATGAATTAATTACATAATAAAAAAACTGTCAAATTCTTAATGAGAATGCATTCAGTGTCTTTCAAATAAATAATTAAAATGATTAAACTTATCACACATCTAATTTAATTAAATTATATAAATATTCAAATGAGACCAATATCGTAACAAAAATTAATTACTTAATAAAAAAACTGTCAAATTTATAATGAGAATGCATTCAGTGTCTTTCAAATAAGTGATTAAAATGATTAAACTTATCACACATTTAATTTAATTAAATTATATAAATTTTCAAATGGAACCAATATCGTAAAAATGAATTAATTACATATTTAAAAAATTGTCAAATTATTAATGAGAATGCATTCAGTGTCTTTCAAATACGTAATTAAAATGACTAAACTTATCAAACATCTAATTTAATTAAATTATATAAATATTCAAATGGGACCAATATCGTAAAAATGAATTTATTACATAATAAAAAAACTGTCAAATTCTTAATGAGAATGCATTCAGTGTCTTTGAAATAAATAATTAAAATGATTCAACTTATCACACATATATAAAATAATAATTTTTGGCTCGTTTTAAAATATTGAAAATTTAAATTTTAAAGCCGCAGACCCCATACGGCGCACAATTATATTACGTATATTATACCAAAAAGTTTGTAGGCTGTTATGCTGATGGTACCATCTTAATGTGAAGACAATGTTCCTTTGAAATATATAAAAGAATAATTTTTGGCTCGTTTTAAAATATTGAAAATTAAAATATTTTAACAACGGATTCTATACGGCGCAAATTCATTATACGTATATTAGATTAAAAAAGTAGTACGCTGTTATGCTGATGGTACTATCTTAATGTGAATGCAATGTACTGTTGAAAAATATAAAAGAATAATGTCTGGCTCGTTTTAAAATATTGAAAATTAAAATATTTTAACAACGGATTCTATACGGCGCGGATAAATTTTACGTATAAGATTAAAAAAGTAGTACACTGGTATGCTGATGGTACCATCATTATGTGAAGACAATGTACTGTTGAAATATATGTATAAAAGAATAATTTTTTGCTCGTTTGAAAATATTGAAAATTTAAATTTTAAAGTCGCTGACGCCTTCCGGCGCGGATTCATTTTACGTACATTGGATCAAAAAGTTTGTAGGCTGGTATGCTGATGGTACCATCATAATGTGCAGGATAGGTACTGTTGAAATATATACACGAATAATTTTTGGCGCGTTTTAAAGTAATAAAATTTAAAATTATTAAGCCGCGGACCCCATACGGCGCGAATATATTTTACGTATATTGGATCAAAAAGTTTGTAGGCTGGTATGCTGATGGTACCATCATAATGTGCAGGATAGGTACTGTTGAAATATATACACGAATAATTTTTGGCGCGTTTTAAAGTAATGAAATTTAAAATTATTAAGCCGCGGACCCCATACGGCGCGAATTTATTTTACGTATATTGGATCAAGAAATTTGTAGGCTGGTATGCTGATGGTACCATCATAATGTGCAGGATAGGTACTGTTGAAATATATAAAAGAATAATTTTTGGCTCGTTTTAAAATATTGAAAATTAAAATTTTTAAGCCGCGGATCCCATACGGCGCACAATTATATTACATATTTTATACCAAAAAGTTTGTAGGCTGTTATGTTGATGGTACCATCATAATGTGAAGACAATGTACTGTTGAAATATATAAAAGAATAATTTTTGGCTCGTTTTAAAATATTGAAAATTAAAATTTTTAAGGCGTGGATCCCATACTTTTTTCTTATTTTATTTTATTTTTTTTTATTTAATTTAATTTAATTTAATTTAATCTAAAGACGATTAATATTTTTTGGGAGTTATTAGTTAATTCTGTCATTATTTTAATAATTATTATTTTAATAATTATTTTTTTTAATCTAAAATCGAAGAATAGCGCGCGCTTGTGTTGTTCTAGTTCCTTATGAAAAAGGTCATGTAGATGCGAGAAGTGCGCGTTTGGAGTCAAATGTATGTATATATGTATGTAGTAAAGTCATTTTTTGTCAAGAGAGTATTTTACTTATAAAGAAAAATAAAAATACACATCTGCATTTAATTTATTGTTGGATAATATGTTTATATTAAAAAAATAATGTAGATTATATAATGTATATATATATATATATATTTTGTTCAACATATAGTATGTATAAAAATATTTTTTTTTTTTTTTGCAATACATCAATTTCATACATTCATGTGGAATCCGTGTTAGTTTCAAACGGCTGTTTGCATCTGATTGGAATAAATCTTACATGAACCGGATGAGAAGGACGAATTATTATATCGGCCCTCAGCCGGACATCTTTTAAATAATCAACGGGTTCCAAGTAATAATTGTGCACTAAAGGAGCTACCATAGCCTTCAACTCCAGCAAACCGAATCGTTGACCTACAATTCGAAATGTATTAAAATTTATCGATGCGAGGAGAAGCAAAAATTGCGATCAATTTACCTATACAATTCCTCGGTCCAGCACTGAACGGTAAATAGGAATACGGATGACGATTTTGGATCCTTTTGGATAAAAATCTATCCGGATCAAATACATCTGGATTTGGCCAAAAATTGGGATCTCTGTGAACTGCGTAGAAATTAAGATATATGTTCGTTCCAGAAGGTACAACATATGACTCTGAAAAATGTATTATAAAATTAAATGCCATTTAGAAGGTAAAAATTCTTTTGAGAAATAAAAAATATACATAATATTTTATGTTTAAAATGTTAAAACAATTAAACTTTATTTTAAACTTATTTTATATTCGATAATATGCTTCTTGTAATGTGATATTGTCGAAAATGTAGCAAAAAAAATGAAAAATTACGTAATTTTACGTCTTCCGCAGCTTTTCGTGATATTATATCTACGCTGGGATACAAACGAAGTGTTTCTTTTAAACATCTGTCTAAATATGGTAAATTTTGCAACGATCTCATCGTAAGTTTTCCTCCATTCTCTTGCATCACGGTATCGACTTCAATCCTCACACGTTCCTGTGCCATCAATAATAATTAAAATTCATGTTTTAATATTCTGGTTTTTATGTATATATTATATACAAATAAATCCATAATAAATATAAAAAATGTTATATTTATTTTAGAGATGTGTGTTTTAATTTTTTCGGAATTTGTATATCAATATATATTGAAAAAATACGCAACAAAAGCTTGACATCTGTGTTGCTTTGAATAAAAATTGTAATAAAAATAATATATCTCATATATTGAGATATATAGTGATATAAAGTACCTGAATATCCTTATGTTCAGCTAACAGTAATAAAGCAAAAGTCATAGCCATCGCTGTAGTATCATGACCCTGTAATTATCGTCATATATACATCATTGCATGTGCTTAGATAATGTTACAAAAATTAATAAAACATTGCAAATACATACCTCAAACATAAATGTATCGATTTCTTCTCTGATATCTAAATCGGTCAATAAACCTTCTCTAGATGCCATTATTAAGAGGTCCAACATTGCTAGTTGCTTTTTTTAACTAGAAATAAAAAAGCATTAATCTCATTTTTGCATGTCTCAATTCAATTATTTGACATCATTGTGTCCATTAAAATTCGAACTATATCACAAATAATAATAATAATTTAATTATACGGCAGACATAAGTTGCATCATTACATGTGTTTATATATTTAATATATAATAAAAAAAAAAAAAAAAAAAAAAAAAAAAAAAAAAAAAAAAAAAAAAGGCTCGTATAATGCAACGCAATAAATAATAATAATGGAATATAGTGAAAGGCCAACTAACGAGCAAATAAATAGATATAATATAAAATAATAAATTCATTTAATCATGCTCTTAAAATTAATAACATGTAAATTCTTAACTTGTATATTTTTTTTAATATATTTTTAATATATAATATATAAATAACTTTAATATATAAATATTACAAGTATTATTTATAAGATTATATGCGCAATCAAGCTTTAATACAATCTCTGATTAGATTCTTACGTACATCCGAACACTTCTACATCTTCTATCTCCGTCCTTTTGTCACTTTCAAGGTTTTTCAAATATCTATCATTCGTGCGTTCGTGATAAAGTTTTCTTTCCGCGATGATCTAAACAATATTAAATTTTTTTGTATTAAATAGCAATCGCACAATGTTTTATATTAAACATATTAATTGCATAATTTATTATTATCAATATTTTTAATTAATCTCGCAATTTTATACCTAATACAAAGATTGAGAAAATTGTAGTTTTACATAAAGGAGATATTTTGCAAAATCTGAATTAACATGCTTTATACTTTTTCCGTAAATCCATGCAATATTTTCAATATTTTTTTTTGCTTCTTTCCTTGTGGCGTCAATGCGAATAATAAATCGTTAAAGAACCAAGGACGCACATATCTATAAATCAATAAAGTTATAAAATTTTAATAATGATGTAATCTTGTAAAATCCATATTTAAATTTACCGTAAACTTTTAGAGTAAATCTTATGTTATCATAGATTAGCAAAGAATATTGAATTTTAATTATATATGTAACAAGAAAGGTATACAAAATCTTTTGCACATTTTGTACTTTTTAGCTAAACATTGTTTGATCTAAGATAATTTATCTTCAAATTTTATTGCAGAATTTCTTTTTCTTAGTTTTTCAAAACTCTAATGTTTTCAATCTTTTTAACATTTTAAATATTGCAAATAATTTTTATTTTTAAATGAAACATTAACCGGACAATGAGTACAATACATTTTGATTGCTAATTGCTGACTTAAACCAATTTTTTTCTTTCAGTAATTGTTTATCTTCATATGACTATTCAGTAATTATTCAATAATTATTTTTCAAAATATATATCACAATCATAACTCAAAGGATTATAAATATACATAATTATTTTCTGTATCTGTAAATTACCTATAAACTATTAGTTCGATTATATCGTGAATTGCATTTCGATACTGTTGCTGGAACTCGCCCAAATTTTGCAGAGAGATGCCCATGGCAGTTTCTGCAAGTGCATTTATTATATAAGATTGAAAAGATAGACGAAGATTTTTTTCAGGTGAATATGAATATATAATTTTTGGTATAAAAAATCAAATATAATATTATCTATCTTCATTGTAATATTACTTTGTAGCATTAATATAGCAACAAATTCTCTTCTTATCTTAAGTTATCATTATTTTTATAATTAAATCTTTGTGTATATACTACAGAAACATATTGCAGAGATCTTACCGCATATCGCGTTTAACGTATATTCACTAATAAATGGTACCAAATCTTTTACAACTGTCCCTCCAACATCCTTCAAAGATTTTGTCATGCATTCGCCCTCCTTAATCAAGATATCAAAAAACTGATTTAATATATTGAAATGGAATGCAGGTGTTAATATCTTTCGCCGCATGTGCCACTTAGCGCCTAAAACAAAAATGAAAAACGAGAACACAAAATTATGCAATAAAATAAAAATGACATAAAATTACTATCTCTTTTAATTTAATATTTAATTGACCAATCCTTAAATAATATTAATTAAAAATTTATTTTTTTATATCGCAAAATTCTTTTATAATTCTTTAGACCCTCTTTTCATAAAATTTTTTCCAAAAAAAAGTTGTAGATATCATCGTAAATTCAATTATTATTTTGTAATTAAAATCTTATGGATTGACAGACAGAAATGGATTCAAATTCATTAAAAAGTCTGTTACACAATAGTTTGATTAATTGAAAATGTTCTTTAATTGCAAAACATTTATCATTTCTATTTACTTGAAAATACATATACCATTGCGAAATTATCCTTATTCAATGTGATTGCGCTTGCAAGTTTTTTCTAAATTCATTACAACAAAGAATTTTATAATAATTCACCGTTTAAAATATTCAAATCTAATTGTAAAATTTTATTTAATTTTTCGTAATGGAAACAGGCCGCTAATAGACTGTAATAATAAAGTATGTGTGCTTATATGTTAACATCATTACCTGTGCTGGTGAGAAGACCTGTGGCGAACCAAGGATGTAACGTGTTATATACCATACCTTTTTCTATGTGCTTGGTACTGTTCAATATCGTCTGTAATTATTAAAAACAAATTATGAGAGAAACACCAATTTGTTATATATTATATCAATCAATCTTATATATACAGATAATTTATTAGTTGTATCTCAATTTTTTATCTATTCTCGATTGAATATCTCCGATATTCTCTCTTTTTGTTTTTTTAAGAAACATTTTCTACGATCAAAATCTTCTTGCGACACAAGAAAGCAAGATACTTAAATCTAGATAAATCATAATGTCTATACGCAGAAACTTGAATTTCTTTTTTTACCTTTATATCATCTGGATGACGAATAAATATAAAGGGTCTAAAGACAGCCCAGAATCTTACAATAGGATAATACTCATCAGATAAATAACACGAAAAGTTCCATAGTTTTTCTGAAAAATATGTTGTAAATATGACTACAAAAATCATCGTGGGATTAATTTTAATGTTTTTGTACAGTTACTTAGATCCGTTAAAAACGCATATAAAAATTATTAAGGAAATATTATTGCAAAAGGAAATGCTGATAAGTTTGAATAATTATTATATATGAGTAATCAACAATGCTCAATAATATTGACAAATATACGTTCCAGAATTTATAAATTTATTTAGTCTACAATTTTTGTTTTGCTTTAATATGAATGACGGATTATATGTTAATTAATGTAAATACATTTGAATTTTTGTACTTGCCTATTGAAACTAACGCTTGTAATATATTACCAAATATCGGATAGCTTGGTGGTCCCGGTATAAGATTAATAAGTCGTCCATTTCTCCTTCCATGATGCACATAATAATTATACACCAGTAAAATAACAATGGATGATAATAATAAAATTATAAACATTGTTTCTTAATGTAATGAACTCCTTGATCATCTAATTAAGCTCAATCTTCTTTTTCGCTGCCTGCTTCTCTTATTCTTGAGTAAAACGTGTCAAAACATTATTTGTGTAATAAAAATTTGTGAATCAAATAACAAAATTTTTAATCGATTATTGTAATTGTTTATAATATAATAATTTTTTTATTTATTATATAATTTTTTATTTATTATATAAGATAAACTTTCGTAACATAATAAAATCTAAACATTGATTACTATAATATCATAATTAGAGCAAATGTTATTCTTACGTCAATTATCTCAAATAATTTTTATCTAATTGTAAGTTATGTTTAGCATTCTTAATCAGTTTATAATTATAAATGATTTCTCAAGCAATCAATAATGTATTTTGTAATTTTAGATAAAAATGTATATTATCGAGTGGCATATAAAAATAAAATACACATATTATACATATATTATAAAATAAAACGATGTTTCACTTTGTGTTTATCTTTAGTGTGATACGCAGTCTGCACTGCTAGATAAGTGAAATAATTATAAAATATTTGTAATTAAGCGATAATATAATATAAAATCCGTTTAAACTTCATTTCTTTAATAAACTAGAGTTGTATAAGTATGCATTCACAAACACTGCCATAAACAATAAATTATTTAATTTTTATCAAAATTATTATTCTTTTATATTTTGTGTTTTTATGTAATACAAATTATATAATGATCGCGATTGCTGAAAAGAGTCTTTCTATGTTTTTATAGTTTTAATTCAACATTTTCGTAAAAATAATACATTAAATAAAATTTTAACAACCAAACGCAGCTAACAACTTATAAAAATTTATGTAAAAGTTACGTGCATACATTAATTATGATATTATTAACCATTGTTCAAATACAATAGATTTTTATAATATGTTATTTTATACAAATACTGTCGATTACCTGACAGATTTTCTGAGGTGACGATTAATTGAAACACCACTCAAATGTTTAAAATGGAATCGCAAATTTTGTCAATCGGATGAACATATGTCAATAATACAAATATCCGCCGACTAATGTAAACTACTCTGACTTGGTCTTGTATTTATAGCCGTTTTGAAATCTTAGGTCGTTCTTAGGTCAAGAGCATATTGATAATAAGGCCCGTGTTTTGAGCTCACATTTAAAGCGCTTCTTTGTTAGAGGTAGAAGTAAGAGTTTTACATTTTAATAGACAAAATTAATAATTTTTAAAATATTTTGATTGCAAATTAGAAAACATTTTATTTATCTGAAAAAAGTGAGAATTATTGTGTAATCGTTTGATAAGTATTGATTTAAAATAGCGCTTGTTTTTTCGTTTAAAATCATTCTTGTTTGAAATTAAAATATTAACATCAAATTTGGCAATACAATAGAAAATAATTTTATACTTCTTTGACAAATTTTGATTAGAAAATTGTATATGATCAAATATTCTAACGTTTTGTTAATTCGAAAGGTTCAGCAGATATATTATAAGATGATTCAGAGATGCGCATTAAGCAGTTTAGTCATTTATCGTTACAAAAATAATCCGTAGATAAGTCCGCGAACGCTCGTTGCTACTTTTAAGTTCTATTTTAGTTGTAATAAACACAATTATTGGTTTCGGATCAGTCGGTCCTTAAATGAAAAATTATACTACCAAGGTACATGACACATAATTGCTCTTTATTTTGATAAATTTTTACATTATAAAAGTCAATTTTTGTCAAAGGAATATATTTCAATAAAAAAATAAAACATATCTTAATTTAACTTACTGTTAAATAATATAATAATGTTTATATATATAAAATATATAGTATGTTAAAACATTATATAATATTTTTTTTCTTTTTTTCATTTTTGCAATACATCAATTTTTTACATTCATGTGGTATCGATGTTAGTTTCAAATGATTGTTTGCATCTGATTGGAATAAATCTTACGCGAACTGGATGAGAAGGACGAATTATTATATCGGCCCTCAGCCAGACATCCTTTAAATAATCAACAGGCTCCAAGTAAAAATTATGTACCAAAGGAGCTATCATAGCTTTCAACTCCAGCAAACCGAATCGTTGGCCTGCAATTCAAAGTGTATTAAAATTTATCGACGAGCAGAAACGAAAATCGCGACCAATTTACCTATGCAATTCCTCGGTCCAGCGCTGCTGGATTCTCCGGGCAAAAATCTATCCGGATCGAATACTTCTGGATTTGACCAAAAATTGGGATCTCTGTGAAGCCCATAGATATGAAGATGTAGAATCGTTCCAGCAGGCACGACATATGACTCTGAAAAAAATATTATAACATTAGATGCGATCTACAAAAGTAAGAGTTTACTGAGAATAAAAATATACATAATATTGTATGCTTAAAATGTTAAAGCAATTAAACTTTATTTCAAACTTATTATACTTCCAATAATATACTCCGTAATGTTAATTGTTCGTAGATACATATATGCAGCAAAAACGTGATTAATTACCTAATTTTACGTCTTCCGCAGCTTTCCGTGATATAAAAAACACGCTTGGATACAAACGTAACGCTTCCTTTAAACATCTGTCTAAATATGATAAATTTTGCAACGATCTCATCGTAAGTTTCCCTCCGTTCTCTTGCATCACGGTATCGACTTCAACCCTCACACGTTCCTGTTTCATCGATAATAATTAAAGATCATTTTTATTATTCTGGTTTTTAAGCGCATAAATACAAATAAATTTTTAATAAATAAAAAAAATTATATTTATTTTAGAAGTGTTTTAATTTTTTGAAAATATATGTATATATTGTTATATAAAGAAAAAATGCGCTACAAAAGCGTGAAATTCGTACTACTTTAAATACAATTTGCAATAAAAATAATATATATCGCAATTTATTGAGGAAAAAGATACCTGAATATCTTTGTGTTCAGCTAATAATAATAAAGCAAAAATTATACCCATTGCTGTAGTGTCATGACCCTGTAATTATCATATTGCAATTTATACACACTTATTGTTAGATAATCTCTCTTTATAAAAAAAGGGATGTTAAGTCGATTCTCGAAAGTCTCGAAGTATTGTTTGCGCGTTGTGCATTATATTCGTAGCATGGAGATTATCATCTGATAACTGTCAAAAATATTAACAGAGTTTTAAATATTGTAATATATTATTTAAAACATATTATTTTATTTTATTTTATTTTGAACTAACTGTCAAACTGCTCTAACTCCGCGATGACAACCTCTCGATGCTATGTATACAACGCAAATCGAGGCAGCTAATCAACATCGCGAAAAAGAGGCAACAATACTTGCGAAAATCGATTTTATATGCCTTTTTAGAAAGGGTCTAGAACGATACAAGCGCGATTCCTCAATTTTATGTTAAAGACAATGATACAGAAATCAGCTGATTACTGTCAAAAAAATATCAATCGAGTTTAAAGTACTCTATAACATTTTATTTAAAACATACTATTAGTTTAATTTTTATAACAATATTATTTTAAAATTTAATTAGCAAATTAACGCTTTAATCAGCTGCATGTCAAAAATATTAATAAAGTGTTAATTTGCTATACTTAAATTTAAAAAAATATTATTAAAATATTAATATAATTATTAAAATAGTAATATGTTGTAAATAATACACGTTATAATACTTTATCCTCGATTAATATTTTTTTACAAAAAACAGCTGATAACAGTCAAAAATATTAACCGAGTTTAAAGTAGCTAATTTCTATCAAAAAATATTAATAAATTCTTTCGTCAATAAAATCGTAATTAATTTCGACGTTGTGATTATCTCGATTATCAAAAGATTCTTATAGAAAGTTCTACTTTTTTGTTCACACTTTCTTTTAGATTTAAATACTGAGTTTTTATGCATAATTAATTGCATAATTAATTAATATATATTTTTTTATGCGTTGATTACAATATATGCATGAAAATATGTGAATTAATTATACAATGCATAAAAATTTATTATTTAAATCTTTAACAGAGAAAAAAAATAGAATTATCTGCAAGAATCTTTCGATCAAAATATCTGCGCTTCTATCAGATTCGCGCGTCTGTATATACATATCCACCACGTTGCACGTCTCGCGCGAGACTGACCGCAAGACTCTGAGCAGCGGTATCGCCAAACGCAGCCTATACATCCGCCACGCTGCGCGTCTCGCGCGAGACTGACGGTTAGTCTCGCAATCGCAACGTCTCGAGAATCGAGAATCAGTCGCGCGCGAGACGCGCAGCGTAGTGGACGTGTGGGGTGCGCTTGGCGACATCGCTCCTCAGAGGCTTGCGGTCAGTTTGGCGCGACACATGCAGCGTGGTGGATGTGTACAAGGCGCGCGAATCTAATGAAAGCGCAGATATTTTGATCGAAAGATTCTTGTAAAAAATTCTATTTTTTTTTTGTTCTCTGTTAAAGATTTAAATAATAAATTTGTATGCATTGCATAATTAATTCACATATTTTTATGCATGTATTTACAATCAACGCATAAAAAAATATATTAATTAATTATTAATTAATTATGCAATGCAATAAAAATTTAGTATTTATATCTTGAACAGAAAGTGTGAACAAGAAAATAGAATTTTCTACAAGAATCTTTTGATAATCGAGATAATCACAGAGAGAATCACAACATCGAGACTAATTACGATTATATTGACGAAAAGATTTATTAATAATTTTTGAAAGAAATTAGCTACTTTAAATTAGGTTATTATATTTGACAGTTATTGTCGCAAATGTGTGTGTGTGTGTGTGTGTGTGTGTGTGTGGGGGGGGGGGGGGGGGTAGGCGAGCATAATGTGCTATTTCAAGAAATATGCAATTCCGGCGATCATCTATAACGCGACGGCTAATAAATCCGAGCTGCCGGCCGATGCGTCGGCGCAAGCCCGCGCGCGCTCGCTCTAGCGCGTCGTCAAACATCGCGCGCTCTCGCTCTAGCGCGTCGTCAAACATCGCTCGTTCGAAACACCGGCCGCTCGAATCATCGCGAGAAAACAAACGCGCGGAAAACAAACAGCTTTGTCCTCCGGCTTGCGAGAGAGTCCTTTATCGCTCCGTCACGAGACCAAAAATTGATGATCTCATTTTGGTACTTTCTCGAAGGTCGAAAAGGATAAAGCTGCCCGTTTAGCGCCGATCGCTCTCACTCGTCTTGACGTCGTTCGTACCGATAGATCGCAGTTCGCAAACAAGTTTCTTTCGTTATATCGCACTTCCGGCTGATAAATAAGCTTCGCGCAGCGATTGCACTTCTCGCAATCGCCGTGTATCAATCTCTGTACATTAACTGTAAATATAGTGCCGTTTCAAATATTCTTTTGTGTCGTTCGATTCTGTCTCTCTCGTTCTGTCTCTCTCGTACTGTCTCTCTCGCACTCGCGTCCGCGCACTACACCGCAATTCGCGCACTTAAACTGCACATTTTCTGGTCCTTCGAGCCGGATCCTCGCGTCCTAGTGGTACCCGGCACCCGCAGTTGTCGCGACTTCGGTGAACCAGTGACGCAGTGGTGAAGTGTTCGTGCATTCTGAAACAGAATGGAGGGTTTAATCAACTCTCAGCGCGAGCTCCACAGGCGCATCGCCCGCATCTATGAGAATTTGAAGAAGATGGGTTCCGCCAAGCTGACCGCCTCCTTGGCGGAATCTGCGAGGAAGGTCCTAGAAACAAAATGGACGAAATTTGAGGAGCAGCATGAACACTTGTACTCCGAATACAGCGATGAGCTAAAGGGCGACGATTACATCACCTCAGACTTGGCGGGTCTCGTCGAAGACGCGTACATACGGCAACGCGCCGCGCTGTTGGACCTCGAAAGGTCGCTCTCCGCCGCAACGACGTCGGAGCCCGCGCGAATCGAGTCTACATTGTCGCGCAAGACTCTGCCTCGGATCCAGCTGCCTCAATTCTCCGGCCGGTTCGAGGAGTGGCCAGCCTTTCGCGACCTGTTCCGGTCGATCGTCGTCGAGGAGCCGTCCTTGTCCAAAGTAGAGAAGATACACTATTTGAAGACAAGCGTGAAGGGCGACGCCGAGCAGTTGATCCGGAACCTGCCGACAACAGAAGACAACTTTGAGCGCGCCTGGGCCACGCTAAACGATCATTATGAGAACAAGAGACTCTTGGTGAGATCCTACCTGTCGGCCTTCACATCACTGCCGCGAATGAAGACTGCTTCCGCGTCAGGTCTTCGTCGCATTTTTCATGGTGTGCTCTCCACCGTCGGCGCTCTGGAGGGCATCGGGCGTCCGATCGGAGCCTCCTCGGATCTTTTCGTCCACCTAGTGGTCGAGCTTCTCGATCCGAAGACTCGGCGCGAGTGGGAGAGCTCTCTTGGAAAATCATCTGAGCCACCGACCTATGAGGAGCTTCGCACGTTCCTGCAGGAGCAACTGATGACGCAGGAGGTGCTGCAGACGATCAGCGCCGAGTCGTCCGGCAAGTCAATGGAGAAATCCGGGAAACCTGCTCGCTCCAGTCTAGTAGGAGGTAAAGGGCCGGACTCGAACCGCAGCTGCCCCCTGTGCAAAAGGGAACACTTTTTGGCTTATTGTGACCTGTACAAGAGGAAGACGGCACAGGAGAAACGCGAGGCCGTCACTACTCACCAACGATGTTGGAACTGCCTGGGCCGCCACTTACTTGGAGAGTGCAACTCCGCCAAGGTATGTGTCAAGTGCTCAGCTCGCCACCACACATCCTTGCACGATGCCTTCACCGCTGTGCCCACCGCCGGGCCATCCGCGTCGGCTACAGTGCACGTCGCCAAGCAGCCACCTGCGGAGTGCGGACCGGTTTTACTCGCGACAGCTCGTGTGCGGGTAACGGATCGCGTCGGAGTCCGTCACATCGTCCGCGTGCTCGTGGACCCGGGATCCGAAACCTCACTAATAGCCGAGTCTCTCGCGCAGAGACTACGCCTCTCGCGAACCCCGTCGTCAGTGGCCATCTTCGGGGTCGGAGGTGTTCAGACGGGCTCTTCACGAGGTCGAGTCGCGGTCACCGTGTCTTCGTTAACTGGACACTTCTCGCTCACCGTGTCATCCTTGGTGTTGCCGCGGCTGACGATCTACAGCGGCGCGTCAGACGGTGTGACTCGGTCGTGGTCTCATATTCACGGGCTCGAGCTCGCTGATCCCGAGTTCCACCGCCAGGATCCCGTGGAACTGCTGTTGGGAGCGGACGCCTACGCCAGCATCGTGATGCCCGACCTCCGACGTGGAGAACCCTCTGAACCAATCGCGCAGCGGACTCAGCTAGGTTGGGTGCTGCTGGGAGCCGCAGGCGTCGGTCACGTTGCAACTCAAGTGTCGTCTTTGCAGTGCTCCGCTGTGGAAGAGCTCACCAGGCTGGTGCGACGCTTCTGGGAAGCAGAAGAGCTTCCTCGGGTCGCGCTGCCGTTGACCGCCGACGAACTCGCGTGCGAGGAGCACTTCGCGCACACGCACGAGAGACTTAGCGACGGTCGCTATCAAGTGCGATTGCCCGTGCGCTCGGATCTGCCTGACCTTTCGTTCACACGTCGCGCCGCTTCCCGCATGCTGGACGTCATGTCGCGAAAATTCGTCCGCGACAGCGACTTCAGTGAGCGGTACCACCTCTTCATGGCCGAATACCTGTCACTCGGTCACATGTCGCAAGCCGTCGGACCGTCGCCTGCGTCGAAGACTCCGCTTTGCTACCTGCCGCATCACGGAATGCTGCGGGGCTCCGGGCCCGAAGCCAAGATCCGCGTGGTCTTCAACGGCTCTTCACGCAACGCGGCCGGCGCTTCAATCAACGCCTTTCTTCACACCGGACCGAATTTGCTGCCGGCGCTCGCGGACGTTCTGATCCGTTGGCGACGTCACCGCTACGTCTTCGTGGCAGACGTGGAAAAAATGTATAGGCAGATCCTGGTGCACCAGGACGACCGAGACCTGCAGCGGGTTCTGTGGGGAGAGAAAGACAAGCCGTCAGACTATCAGCTCAACACCGTCACCTACGGCTTGGCAAGCGCACCGTACCTCGCCATCCGCGTGCTGCGCCAGCTAGCCGCAGACGAGGAGAGCCGCTTCCCGTTGGGCGCCGACGTGTTGAGAGGAGACATTTATGTCGACGACATACTCACCGGAGCGGGTGATTTGGAGGAGGGACGTCAGCGTCTGATGCAGGTGTCAGCTCTCTGCAGGGCGGGCGGTTTCCCTCTGCGAAAGTGGGCCGCAAATCATCGGGCCCTCCTGGAGGAAGTCCCGCTCGAACACCGCTTGACGTCTTCAGCCGACGCCAGCCTGCCGACGGACGACCACTCCGTGCTGGGCCTCCGATGGAATCCGGACAGTGACGACTTCGCGTTAATAGTGCGGAGAACACCCCACACCACGCCTACAAAGAGATCGGTGTTATCTCAAACCGCTAGACTGTTCGATCCGCTAGGCTGGATGGCGCCACTCATCGTGCGAGCGAAGCTGCTCGTCCAAACTGCATGGTTGCAGCAGCTCGATTGGGACGCACCGTTGGCCAAAGAAGCTTCGTCGTGGACCATGCTGGAGGAAGAGCTGCCGCTGCTAGAAGGAGTTCGACTACCGCGTTGGTTTGGCAGCGACGTCTCCGCGAGTGCCTGGGAGCTCCACGGCTTCTCGGATGCCTCCGAGCGCGCCTACGCCGCCGTGGTATACCTGCGATCCACTGTCGACGATACACCTAGCATCTCCCTGGTTGCTGCCAGGATAAAGGTCGCCCCGTTGAAGAGAATATCGCTCCCTCGCCTGGAGTTGTGCGCTGCGACCTTGCAAGCCAAACTAGCCGAGCACATACGGCTTACGCTGGGCCTGAAAGTGTCGGCGGTGAACCTCTGGACGGACTCCACAGTTACGCTCGGCTGGGTACGTGGACACCCTACAAAATGGACCACATATGTAGCAAATCGTGTGAGCGAAATACAGCGAGCAAATCCAGAAGCAAAATGGCGACACGTACCTGGCCGAGAAAATCCAGCCGACTGCGCATCCCGAGGAGTATCACCGAGGGAGCTTCTCTCACATCCTCTCTGGTGGAGGGGGCCGAACTATCTCTGCGAAAGCCCGGAAGCCTGGCCAAAGGACGCCAGTATGGAAGCCGCCGATGACATCCCGGAGCAGCGACCGCTGCGATGTCTCGTGGTTGCCGACGTTCGGGAACCCGAAGAACTCTGCCGTTTCTCGAGTCTCCGTCATCTACTCCGCGTCTCCGCCTGGATGTGGCGCTGGCGGAGCCGATACCACCAATCTGCAGAGATCAAAATGGGCACGGCGCGTCCGGCACTCTTGGAGCCACGAAAGCTGGAAGCGGCAATGCGCCGCTGGATCCGGGTGGTGCAGTTAGTGCACTTTCATCCGGAACTGGATGATGCCCGCGCCGGGAGAGCCATGCCTCGACGAAGTCCACTCCGCAAGCTGGCTCCGACGCTCGACCACGAAGGGATTCTGCGGGTACAAGGAAGGCTGAAACATTCCGTTTTAGACAACGATCAACGCCACCCTACAATACTACCACCGGAGTCCCGGTTAACTCACCTGGTGATAGACGCCTGTCACCGACGCACGCTGCACGGGGGAGTCCAGGCCACCTTGGCTAGCATCCGGCAGCAGTTCTGGATCCCGCGGGGACGTCAGCTGGTTCGCCGACATATCCATCGCTGCTTTACTTGCGTGCGATGGCGGGCGGCAACTCCACAGCCGATGATGGGTGCTCTACCACGGGCACGTGTCACTCCAAGCAGGCCATTCATGCACACCGGGGTGGACCTCGCGGGCCCCGTTTGGCTTCGGACTTCGAAGGGTCGCGGCCAGAAGTCATATAAGGGGTTTCTGGTCGTCTTCATATGTTTCAGCTCCCGCGCTGTCCACCTGGAGGTCGCAAGCGATTACTCGGCCGACGCCTTCCTAGCTGCCTTCCGTCGCTTCGTGTCGCGCCGAGGGCTGTGCGAGACCATTTACAGTGACCGTGGGACGAATTTCGTCGGCGTCGACAACCAACTCAGGGAGCTCTTCAAGGCCGCTGGCCGAGAGATGAGGTCGATCGCCGGACACCTGGCAGACGACGGCATCAAGTGGAGTTTCAATCCGCCGGCTGCCCCCCACTTCGGAGGGCTCTGGGAGGCGGCGGTCAAAGCGGTGAAACACCATTTGCGACGGACCATCGGAGAGACAAAGCTCACGTTCGAGGAGCTCACAACACTCCTCGCCGAGGTCGAAGCATGCCTCAATTCAAGACCACTTCAGGCCTTGTCCGATGACCCGGAGGATCTCGACTCCCTGACGCCTGGACACTTCCTGGTTGGCGGTCCGCTCAACGCGGTCCCAGAGTCCTCGCTCCTGGACGCGCGGCCAGGTCGGTTGAGTCGTTGGCGCCTCCTTCAGCAGATGCGCGACCACCTGTGGCAACGTTGGACCAGCGAATACCTCCAGGGACTTACGCCAAGGCCCAAGTGGTGGGCCACGCGAGGGAACCTGAGGGAAGGCCAGCTCTGCCTCATCAAGGGCGAGAACACCCCGCCGTGCCGCTGGCCGCTCGCTCGAGTCACTCGCCTGCACCCGGGACAGGACGGCCACGTGCGCGTGGTGGATGTCCGGACCGCCGTCGGCGAGCTGACCCGCCCAGTGGTCAAGATTGTGCCACTGCCGACGACAGACGCCGCGGATCCGGAATCGTCCGCGTAAATCATCGCGCTTCGATCTCCTCCGCGCCACGCGTACAATCGCGCCTGAAAATAGATGCACACTCAATTACACACGTATTCGTTTCCGCTCAGTAACATTGTAAGTCGTACGTTCACTCACTTGCATAATTGTCGCGTTGTCCGGTCCCGAACTTGTCAGCTCGAACACTCGCCCTTTTCTCGTATCACGTCGCAACGGTGCACATGGGGCACATAACCTCACCTGTCAAACGCGCGACTGCACGCCCCTTGATTTCGATCGCAACATCGCTACGATCGATTCGAGACATATCGCCGCGAAGAATGCATCTATGAGAAAGGAATCGCGAGGTTGGTCGTCGCTCGCATCTCGACGAGGCGGGCGGGATGTCGCAAATATGTGTGTGTGTGTGTGTGTGTGTGTGTGTGTGTGTGTGTGTGTGTGTGTGGGTAGGCGAGCATAATGTGCTATTTCAAGAAATATGCAATTCCGGCGATCATCTATAACGCGACGGCTAATAAATCCGAGCTGCCGGCCGGTGCGTCGGCGCAAGCCCGCGCGCGCTCGCTCTAGCGCGTCGTCAAACATCGCGCGCTCTCGCTCTAGCGCGTCGTCAAACATCGCTCGTTCGAAACACCGGCCGCTCGAATCATCGCGAGAAAACAAACGCGCGGAAAACAAACAGCTTTGTCCTCCGGCTTGCGAGAGAGTCCTTTATCGCTCCGTCACGAGACCAAAAATTGATGATCTCATTTTGGTACTTTCTCGAAGGTCGAAAAGGATAAAGCTGCCCGTTTAGCGCCGATCGCTCTCACTCGTCTTGACGTCGTTCGTACCGATAGATCGCAGTTCGCAAACAAGTTTCTTTCGTTATATCGCACTTCCGGCTGATAAATAAGCTTCGCGCAGCGATTGCACTTCTCGCAATCGCCGTGTATCAATCTCTGTACATTAACTGTAAATATAGTGCCGTTTCAAATATTCTTTTGTGTCGTTCGATTCTGTCTCTCTCGTTCTGTCTCTCTCGTACTGTCTCTCTCGCACTCGCGTCCGCGCACTACACCGCAATTCGCGCACTTAAACTGCACAGTTATCAGCTGATTTCTGTCAAAAAATATTAATCGAAAATAAAGTATTATCAACATTATTACTTTAATTTTTATAACATATTACTTTGAAATTTAATTAGCAAATTAACGTTTTAGTAATATTTTTTGAAAGAAATCAGCTGATTAAAGCGTCAATTTGTTAATTAAATTTTTAAATAATAATATGTTGTAAAATTTAAATTATAATTTGTTTTAAATAATATGTTATGGTACTTTAAACTCGATTAATATTTTTTGACAGTTATCAGTTGATTCTGTCAAAAAAATATTATTATTTTAATAATATTATTCTTTTTAATATAAAATCGAAGAATGGCGCGCGCTTATGTTGTTCTAGTAATACAAAAAAGTAAAAAAGATTACATAACATACTTCAAACATAAAAGTATCGATTTCCTCTCTAATATCGAAGTCAGTCAAAAGATCATCTCAAGATATGCTATTATTAGGAGATCCAACATGGCTAGCCGCTTTTTATTAACTAGAAATAAAAAAGAAATAAGAAAAGACGATGTTCGATTCGAAAGAATTTTATTTTATTATGCCGAATGGCAAGATGCGTATCAGCGTCTGCAATGCGACAGGAGTGAAAATAAAGAAAAATAAGCAAACAATGTACATAAGAACGGATACAGTAATACTTTGCTAAAAATGAAGAAAATATAATCGAATTTCGCGAGGGGTTACCGCGTCTGGAAGATTATTCAAACAATCCGCAATCTCTGAAATTAATGATAATTGACGATTTTATGAGGGAATCGTCATCGTGCGACACTATCGTAGATCTATTTACTAAAGGAAACCATCATAAGAATCTTAGCGTTATATTCATCTCGCAAAATCTCTTCCACCAAGGCCGCGATATATTTTTCAACGATAATTATATAATAATAGTTTACAAAAATCCGCGCGATCGTGCTCAAATTTATCTTACCCGTCAAGTATAAGGTATATTAAGCTATCTAAGCCAAATCATCAAAACACAATAAATTATATATGGAATTAATTTGCTAATTTTTTGCTATTTTTTGCTGTAAAAAATAATTTTTTTGCTCAAACCATTAAAAAGTTACGAAGGGCTAAATAGCTTAATATTAAGCTATCTAGCCATTATAAAAAATAGCATATGCATAAGTCGGAGAAAAAAATTAATAATACTAAAATTTTTTGCTATTTATTTGCTACTATTTACTGCCCAAAATATTTTTTTTGCTCCAGCTTTTAAGAAAATACCAATAACAAAACGCGGCGCTCAAGAGTAAAGTGCATTAAAAAAATTAGTTGCTCGCATTATTATAGCATCAGAATATTCCTTGAATTATTTGCTCTCAAGATATCCAGGTCCTGAATTTTTTGCTCGCAAATATTTAAAACATTTTTATTTTATTCATTATATTAGCTTGTTTAAATAAAACAACTTTTTCTAAATTTTTTTTATATCTCTGTTAGTTACGGGACTAATTGTGTGTTTAAACATTTAAACTCTAAACACATTTAATTTATTTGTATATAACTTCTTTTATTTACTTATGTATATTTTTTATTAATTTTGTGTGTTTGTGTAATTTAATATTATATATATATGTATATAATTATTTATTAATAATAATTTATTGCAATTGTTTTCCAAACTTTGAAAAAAAATTATTTATAAAGACATGATAACTAAGCTTTGATGTGTAGAGACAGTGCCGCTGTTTATTCGCGTACTTTACGCGGCGTAATACAATCCTCAAAAACGACGCTATTAAAAGTGCCGCGATCTCAGAAGTATAGTGCGTGTTACGGCAGCTCGATGCGATAAGAGAAAGAGGGAGACAGTAGATTTTCAACTGTTTTTATATTCGAGACAGTCGGTACTCGGCAATCAACAGTAGCAATTCAGTAGTTTCGGTGATTTCGATCGAGTGTTCAGTAAAAATCTCAAGTGATTTTATAAGTGAGATTAAGTGTTCATTCTATTTAAACTGGTTAAAATGATCAGGAAAAGGGGAAGGCCTCAAAAAGTTAATGTGAAACTATTAATAAATTGTTTCTGTTAAAGCGTAATCAAAATTTATATTATAATTCTATCCTTTTGTGAATTTATGTCTTATTCTATATACACGACTCTCGAATATTGTGTTTAAGTGTTTTTGTTTGAGCGATCGACGAAGACGATTCTAAAGAACCACACAAAAGTAAGGTAAATATCTAATATTGTCAGTTCGAGATATTTAGCTCAGTTGTTATTATTCTCTGTCTCTGATCACCGGATTGTCCTCCGTTAAACCGACTCTTTTAAACTCAACATATCGCGCAGACTCGGTCCTCCCCGTCTCATTTCTCCGAACTTTCTAGATTCTGTGCGGTATATAAGGAGATCGATGTTCGGAATGCGCGTTCTGTTGATTTTCGTTTAGTGCGAAATAAGTCGAGCGTTAAGATCGCGCTTTAATTATCCAAGCGTCTTCGGAATCGCTAACTAGAAATATATACATTGATCAACTATCAATTCTCGTGATCTTTTATATTAATTCCTGTGCTATTTTCCTCTCAATTTCTTCAAGCATTGCCTCCTAATTCACATACTGCATTCTCTCGCTTACTCTCTCCTTCTCTCTCTAAATTACTCTCCATCTCTTTCTTTCACGCTCCGTCCCGCACTCTTCTTCATTCTTATCGCCTATCGTTCTCTCGGAGCGAAACCGGCAAAACAATTTGCGTGCTGGCAAAATTCTGCCCGTGCGTGAACAGTTTCCATAAATATAAAAATAATATTGTGAACAATACTCAAATCTGCTCAAAAGACAGCAAAATTTGGCTTGAAATGTCAGAAGAAATGAATAAGACACCCCATTTTCCTTGTATACATATGCTTGCAATAATATTTATAATATTAAGAATATTTTATTTAACCGAGAAAATTTAAACAAGGAAATAAACTCGACATTAGAGTCATCAGCTAATTTAGAGTCATCAGCTAGTTTAGAGTCATCGAAGGATATATCAGAAAGTTTAATAACGGACGACGAAACTGATACTTTCGAGATTTCTGTTTCGAAACAAGAATTTGATACAATAATCGAAAACCGTTTACACAAGAGAATCGGCCGTAATTTAAATAAAAAAATAAGTTACAGAAAGAATTTAAGATTTAGATTAGGTCTTTACCAAGAATTTTTTGCAAAGTTATTTTGGAAAACAAGACGGTTGCAATCCTGTGCAATAAATTATATTAATCATTACATACCGCAAAACATAGATGGAGGATACCTTAATGGTAAATATATTTAAAAATATTTCTATATTTTTAATGATAAATCTTGATAGTTAATTACTTTTATTATTAATATCTTGAGTCCTTTATTTCTTTTTATTCCCAAATTTACTTCAATTTTTTTCGATATAATATATAATATATTTTCTATTATATATATATATAATAGGAATAACTGCAAAAAATTAATATAATATATATAATGTTATATTATATTATGTTATTATTATATATTGTATATTGTTTGTTATTATTATTATATATTATATATTATTTGTTTTTAAATTAGGATACTGTCGGTGTGGTAGCACCATTAATGTAAAATTTGAATTAAGAGACTGTAACACAAATGTCATATTATTATGTAATTTTAAAAAAGGCAAAAAAACTAAAAAATGCGGTCCATTATATTGTAACGGCCAACGTCTCGTCTTAACGCCCGTCACCGTCAGTCACGATTTTCTTTTTTTTCTTAATTATTATTTCTTTTTATTATCTATCTTCTTTCTTGCCACCAACATTTAAATTATATTTTACACGAGATTCCACAATAATCACATTTAATCTCAACGCGATAATACGAATAAATCGCATCTAAATACTGCCGACAACAATTGAAGGAACACACAACATCGCGCCTGTCAAAACTAGCAGACGACAAGGCGGCCATAATAGAACGAGAGAGAGTTTGGAGAGAAAGCTCTCTTCGACTAACGCGAGAAAATTCAAATAGTCTAATAAAACGATTTATGCTCTTTTCCCTTTTTCAATATTTAAACGTTAAATTAATATTATTATCACTAGACCATTCACGTCTAGCAGTCAAATTACGATATATAAACATATTTATAAAGATATTAATTTAGATATATTAATAATTGTATTAAGAATTATGTACGTATCATTCAGTGAAGTATTGCAAATAAGATAGTTATATGTAATACGCTTACATTCATATATATATATATATATATATATATATATAACTTTTAACGCACACAATCAATTCAAGAATTCACACATACATGTATCTACATTAATTAGCGACCAACGATATTGATACTTTAACAATATTATATATATAGATTAACTCATATGATTATATATGTATGTCCGCACGTGCTCGTATTAATTTCAGTATGCGACAGCATTCTTATGTTATAATTTATAAATGTAGTCGATCGAGGTTTGAATGTGGTTGATTGATGTTCGTTCGAGGTTCGAAGGTGGATGATTGATGTTCGATTGATGTTCGAAGATGGTTGATCGAGGTACGAACGTTGTTCGAAAGTGGTTCAAAGGTGGTTGATCGAGGTACGAACGTGGTTCGAAAGTGGTTGATCGAGGTACGAACGTGGTTCGATTGACGTTCGATCGAGGTACGAACGTGGTTCGAAAGTGGTTCGAAGGTGGTTGATCGAGGTACGAACGTGGTTCGATTGACGTTCGATTGAGGTTCGAACTTGATTTGCGTATTCGTTGTATAAAAACATACCAACTTTAGTTTTCTCATGGTCTGGGAATATGCTAACTTTTTGTTTTCTAATCTGTGTGTGCTGACTTTTGTCTTTTTATCAAATATTATATGTCATCCCATACTTTTGTCTTTTTATCTAAAGTAACATTATATTTCATCCCCTACTTTTCTACCAAGAGCGGGTCTGTCTCCGCGATGTTCGTCATAAAGTCTCGAGTAGTCATCGAAGTTAGTGGAAAAAATAGTGGAAAATAGTTTTAAAAATGAATTTCGTAGACATATTGCACCATGACGATCGGCCCAGGTGGGTCGATATGATATTTCGTGACGATCGACCCATGTATCACGACTTGTGGTATGAGTCGGAGCGTGAGGTGTGTATTAGGTGGGTGCGGATAGGTCGGGAATATAACCGCTATTATAATGACCAGCTGTGGGGCGACATGGCGGAAGAGTTCCCTTACGGTGAATGGGACGATGTGTGCTGCCTTCGCCAGTTGTTCGGGGAGGAACCTTATCCTCCCGAACCTGTCCCGGAACCATTATGGGTCTAGTAAGTATTTCTTTTCAATTATAAATTATTAAAATAATAAATTGATTAATAAAATAAATAATAATATATTTAATAAAAAATTTCTGTCATGTAGGAGTTCCGCCCTGCCGCCTCGCAGCCACCGCCCCACCACCTCGCAGCCTCCGCCTCATACCTTGTGGTATGACTTGTGTCATGATACTTGGGTCAATCATCGCGAAATATCATATCAACCCACCTGGTTTGATCATCATGACGCAACCATCACAGTATTTGATATGTATATATATTATTTTATATTTTATATTTTTACACACACACACAAAATTATAAATATTACACATACCTATTTTATAAATAAAAATTATTTTAAATATAAAAATACATATTTTACTTTAGAATAATTCCTCTCCCTGCATCCCTAATATTAAGAATAGCACAAGAAATATTAAATTATTATTAAGAATATTATTATAAGTACAAAAATTTTTAAAAATCTCTCTCTCGCGAACACCTCTCTTTCACTGCATCATCAATCGCAACATCTCTCTCGCTCTTGCATATACGCCTCTCTTGCGCTATCTTTCTCTTTACTTGCTACCTCTCGCTACCTCTCTCTCCATCTCGCACTATCTCGCGGACGCTATCTTCCTTGCGCTCGCATGCGCCTCGCTGCAACACCTCTCTCGCGCTACCTCTCGTCATTTTGCACTATCTCGCGAACGCTATCTCTCTCCTTCGCGTGCGTCATCACTCTCTTGCGATATCTCTCTCGCGTGCGCCTCGCGCTCTCCTTCGCGTTCCTCTCTTCCCACGGACCCCTCACCAATCAAGCCTCGCGCTCTCCTTCACGTTCCTCTCTCCCCGCGGACCCCTCGACCATAAAGCTCCACGCGGTCTTTCGCGGATTCCTCTCTCCCCGCGGACCCCTCACCCATAAAGCTCCACGCGGTCTTTCGCGGATTCCTCTCTCCCCGCGGTCCCCTCGCGGACCCTAACCTCGCGGACGCCTCCCCCACCCCGCGGACCCCTCGCGGACCCTAACATCGCGGACGCCTCCCCCTCCCCGCGGACCCCTCGCGGACCCTAACCTCGCGGTCGCCTCCCCCTCTCCGCGGACCTCTCGCGATACATCGCGGACGCCTCCCCCTCCCGCGGCCCCCTCGCGGACCCGGCACCTAAATCGCGGACGCCTCCCCCACCCCGCGAACCCCTCGCGGTACATCGCTGACGCCTCCCCCTCCCCGCGTGACGTCATTCCCCGCGCCACAGGTTCCCCTCGCCCCTCGCCCCCCTCATTGCCCCCTAGTTAGAATCGGCCTAGTATACCTACTAAAACGATTTATGCTTTTTTCTCTTTTTCAATATTTAAACGTTAATTTAATATTATTATCACTAGACCATTCATGTCTAGCAGTCAAACTACGATATATAAACATATTTATAAAGATATTAATTTGGATATATTAATAATTATATTAAGAATTACGTATCATTCAGTGAAGTATTGCAAATAAGATAGTATATGTAATACGCTTACATTCATATATATATATATATATATATATATATATATATTATGAGAAAATAGCAAGCAATCTACATTTTGCATTACTACATACATGTGATAATCTATATATATGCTATACTAATTTCTTTCGTTATAATAACTTTCTTTTTACACTACCATCCTACTATTTCTTTCATAAGTACATAATTGTTAGTATAATTTTATATTAGCAAATATATATTTATGAAATAATTAATTGGATGATTGTAACAAGAAAGTAGTTATTATTATGAAAGAAATATAGGACATCACATATTTGTAGTATCGCATATGTAGTATCACATATATATATATGGTATTTCTTTCATATTAAATAAATATATATATATATATATATATATATATATATATATATTTGACGTGTATTGTTTTAATATAATGTTAAAATTTAAATAAGAAGTATATTAAATTAGCAACAACTAATAAATTAAAACTTTTCAAAATATTTTAAATAAAAATGGTTGTACAAGATAGTTATTTTTATCTATAGTAAGAAAAGAAGACCGTCGTATTTTGAAATATGACGGGGGTGGTGGCGGGTTCTTTGCTTATTTATTTAAAGATGTTATCATATACAAAAATGAATGATATAATCTCTAAAAACTCACCTTTAAAAAAAAGGTAAAAAAAGGCACCCCTAGTTAAGGGCACGCCAGTAACAAAAATTACCCATTGCAAACCCATGTAGAATCCTATGAAAAATTAACCATTGCAAACCCATGTAGAATCGTATTAAAAATTATCCATTGTAAACCCATGTAGAATCGTACTACAAAAGTAATGATATAAAAAAAAAAATTGCGCCAAGTGAAAGTAGAAATTGTACCAGTGGAAAATTAAAGTTGCAAACATATAGAGTCGTATAATGAACCAGTAAAAATTTAAATTTGCAAACCTCCCCCATGTAGAATCGTACCATAAAAAACTTATCTTTTTAAAAAAAAGATAAACAAGATGCCAAGTCCATGCGCCATGTGAAAAAGTGTTACACAAAAAAGTATTTTTAAATAAAAAAATCTGTCAATTGACAAAAATTCATGTTCTAAAATTAATATCTCTACAAAAAGTAATGTCCAAAAATTGCGCGAATAAATAAACATTTTTACAAAAAATTAAAATTTAAAAACTTATGCAAATTTAAAATTAATATAAAATAAAAAGAAATAAAAAAATTTTAGTTAAAAAAACTTGGCGCGCTGCTAAGTTTTTTTCAAAATTACAATGCACCTTAAAGTTACATTAATTAATTTAACTACAAAATATATTTTAACTGCAATAAGTTTTAAAGTAACAATTTAATTTTAATATCATTAGGATATTATTTAGCAGCGCGCTAAGTTTTTTTAACTAAAATTTTTTTATTTCTTTTTATTTTATATTAATTTTAAATTTGCATAAGTTTTTAAATTTTAATTTTTTGTAAAAATGTTTATTTATTCGCGCAATTTTTGGACATTACTTTTTGTAGAGATATTAATTTTAGAACATAAATTTTTGTCAATTGACAGATTTTTTTATTTAAAAATACTTTTTTGTGTAACACTTTTTCACATGGCGCATGGACTTGGCATCTTGTTTATCTTTTTTTTAAAAAGATAAGTTTTTTATGGTACAATTCTACATGGGGGAGGTTTGCAAATTTAAATTTTTACTGGTTCATTATACGACTCTATATGTTTGCAACTTTAATTTTCCACTGGTACAATTTCTACTTTCACTTGGTCTTAAAACCGCATACGTATGGGTGACATATTATTGAATTTTACAAATATATATATATATATATATATATATATATATATATGTCAACAATGCCTTATATCAGGAATTATAAATTTGTATGTTGACTTAAAATACTGTACATGCACTCATATGTATAACTAGACGTAAATTATTAATGCTATCAAGTTCCTTCAATATATATATATATATTTGCTAATATTAAAATGGTTATAACAACAAATGAGAATTCACACATACATGTATTTACATTAATTAGCGACCAACGATATTGATACTTTAACAAGGGTAATAACACAATAACATTTGTAGCCAATGTCATACGATTTAACGGTTTATTTCAAACGACGATAAACATACTTAATTACACAGTCTTAATGCTCTTAAGGACACGATATTAATAACATGTTTTCGACTTAAGAATCAAAACATTTTTAGAAATACAAATGTACTGCGCAAATATTCTAAGAAGTCAGCAAATATACCGAGAATGTTTATATTTTCGCGACACGTGTCTCATCGACACTGGTCACGTATGACTACCGAAAAACTGGGGGTAGCCCAAAAATATAATATGTATATAACCGCTCGCAGATTCATTAACATACATTAAGATACAGATAGAGCAGAACAGATCATTACTGAAAATATTATCAGAGATATACCGAACAGTCTCAATAAATATCATAATAGTTATATCGATTTCTAGATACGATTCGCATTAATTAAGATTATTAATAGTTATAGAATATATATACATATATACGTGTTATAATAAAATAATAGTAGTATTTAAAACTCATTTATTCACATATCAGTAATTATCCAGCGTCCACAAATTATCATCGTAAGTATTGACAACTTTTCTAAATCATTCTCACAGTGAACATTGTAAAGTTTCGCGATCACTTTTTAACTAACCATACAAAACGAAATTTGACCTAATACTAACAAGTGAAGTGACTTAACTTTAACGAACACGCTCGCATAATAAATTAATTGTTAACACGGTACCCTAACACTCGATACGACTCCGCGACTCTCGAATCTCTTCAGCGTCCGTCGATACTCGCATCTTTCTACTGTCGCTCCACTCGTCGAGCTCTCTCCTTATTGCATGATCTTCAAGAAAATAACCACAAGCTCAGACTGCTACATATACAATATATATATATATATATATATATATCAATTATTATTTAAGAAGATTTACTCTTATCTGATATTAATTCGGTCTTCCATTAATACTTTTATTCCATCTACCGCGCGCCTCTCACAGGGCGTCGTATAGCTCCTATCCTTCTGAGCGCCTCCGAAAGGGCGAGCAATCCTTGACATTAGCTCCTTTTTCTGTACCCATCTCTCGGAGAGCGCCTCAATAAGGGCGAACTTCTATCTATCCACAAGGTCTCTCAGGGCGATACCCACATCTATCTCAACCTGTAATTAATGAAAGACAGAATCAATTAACGCTACTTAAAAATTAATTAAACACTAATAAATATAATCAACACATAAATATATAAATATATATCTATTTAACCAGACTAAGTGACAATTTATACGTATAACACTATATGCTCACCTCGTCATTGAACAATAGATGTGCCCCCGACCGTTCAAGGACCATCTAGAACCTCAGGAAACCCCGGAACCTCTATCGGAAATCCCCTTATTCTTTTGCCAAAAAGGCTTGGGATACTTCCACCGGTCTACCAACTCCACACTTTGCCAAGTGTGTTCCCAGCTCTTCCTCGCCGTACTAGAACATACAGAATACGAATTAGTAAACACTGTACTATGGTTAGTGGCGTCTATATAGGGTTAAACTGCGATTTTTGCAAAGGGTCTCTAACAATTGTAAGGCCAGGACCCACATGTCCTTCATGCAGAGATAAATATCTCGATTACATAATTGGAACCTCAGATCTAGATTACACAGTAGACGGAGAATTAATAGAAATAACGGTAGAAAGGCAAATCACAAACGCGCAATAAAGTTCAACCAAAATACCTGTATAATAATTATAAGGAAGAATAAACGTATGTACATGCATACACATTTTACATCGAGACATTATTATTATATAAACACCAAATCAGTAACATAGTAAATAAGAGCTCGCGTACGCATTACTCACATTTCCCCCTCTCAAATCTTATCGAAAAAATATACATCTCTACCCAACCGCTTATAAAATTTCCTATTTTTATAAATAATACTTTTCTAGCGTCCTAGTTAAGATTAACGCGTTCTCCTTTACTCCTGACCACGTGTTCTACCGCTCGGCTCCGCTAGTCAGGTGTCTCATCGCGTACTCGTAGAGGCGCGCGAACGCGTTAGAAAATACTTACCCCCAGGTCGTGACAGGCGTGACCTTGTGGATAGATAGAAGTTCACCCTTATTGAGGCGCTCTCCGAGAGATGGGTACAGAAAAGGAGCTAATATCAAGAATTGCTCGTCCTTTCGGAGGCGCTCAGAAGAATAGGAGCTGTACGACGCCCTGTGAGAGGCGCGCGGTAGATGGAATAAAAATATTAATGGAAGACCGAATTATTATCCGATAAGTGTAAAATCTTCTTAAATAATAATTGAGATATATATATATGTATATATATCTATATATATAAGCACCGTCCGTCTGTCTGTATGACCGCGAACTACTTTCGCATTTGTGGACCGATTCTCTCGAAACAGGTACCAAAATTTCGCAAATTTTCCGGGGATTATGACGATGTGGTTTTTTTTGTTTTTACACCCCCACCCACGCACCCACCCACGCAATCGCATATTTATGGACCGATTTTTTCTAAATGGGTACAAAATTGTTGCAAGTTTTTCGGGGATGGCGAAGATGTGATTCTCTTTAAGTTTTACACCTTCACCCACGCACTCACCCACGCACTCACATATTTATGGACGGATTTTCTCGAAATCGGTATTAAAATGTTGCAAATTTTTCGGGGATAGCGATGATGTATTTTTTTAAGTTTTACACCCTTACCCACGCACCCACCCATGCAATTACACATTTATTAACCAATTTTCTCGAAATTAGTACCATAATTTTGTTAATTTTTCTGGAATGACATTTTTCGAAGATGAATACTATGTGGTTTTTTTGTAAGTTTTACACCTTCATCCACGCACCCACCCACTCTATATACACTCGTCAAAAAAATTATCGCCACACGTAATTAATATCAAAATTTAGCATAAATTCAAATAAGCGTATCTCCGCGGAAAAATTGTCGTATTTCAAAAATTTTTTTTTGTTTTAAAGGGTAAAGTCTCTACTTTAAGGAACTTTCGTTCGATTTTGATTTTATTCTCTCCCCTTTTCTCTATCCCTTTAAAAGGAGGGACGTGTTTTTTTTTCGAAAAAATTGCATTGTTTGACGAACTCTATGGAGTGTACTAAATTTTTTTCGCAAATATCATCATAACTATCGTAAAATATGGACTTTTCTCTACAAATTTAAAAAAAAATTGAATACCGTACGATTTTTTTTCGCGAAGTTACAGCATATCAAAGTTACCTATGCATTTTTGCCTATATATTTAATTACCGCCAACATTAGCATTACCCGATGGGCACTACGGGGAGGTTGCTGGTCGAATTTTGCCCATCGTGTGTGTGTGTGTGTGTGTTGGGGCAGGGATATATGTGTTCGTATATAAAATTGTATATTTCTGCCTCGTCTTCGGATGACCTCTTGCAGGCGCTCACGCATATTAATGCAGGCTCTAATTGTGGCTTGCAGAATTTCGAACCATATTCGATGTAGGGCTGCTTCCAATTGCTGGAAATTGGTTGGTAGTCTTTCAAAATCATGCACCCATCTTCCCATAAAAGATCATCCGAAGACGAGGCAGAAATACACTACTAGTAAGTGGGCACGTATGGCCCGTCATAACAAACCCCCACCACTCGGCCACTGGCGCCGGCCCCCCACCACTCGGTCCCTGACGCTGTCAGATATGGCCCGTCAAACTAACCCTCCCCCACCACTCGGCCGCGGACTCTAGAGAGGGGAATGGTGGGGGGGAATGCCGATTGGTCACGCCGGTGAGATAAAAAAGGGTAATAAAATGTATTTGCATAGGTCCCCGGTGCGTCGAAGGAAATCTTCGATAATAATTACGGTAAGAAATAATTGAAAAGGAAGAGATTATACAATATTATATTTAAGTAGACGACTAATGACATGACAGAGGGGCGACAAAATTATCCGACAAAATAACGATAAAATGCTGAAGTCGCCGTGGTATACCGAAATCATTGTAGGGAGTATGACATCCCCGTCTACCTCTTGCAGTAGAGCGAATGGGCACCGGCGTCCATGTATAGCGCTGAAAAAAATTAACACAAGCATTTATTTCGGCCGAGCGCTTACTCAGCGTCGCATTGGCAGATATCGTTGGTAACGAAGGAAACAAAAAGATATACAAAAAATACAATCGGCCAGCGTCCGTAATAATGCCTAACCGATTACTCAACGTCGACGGGTACTATCGGCACCTCAGGTAACAAAAAGATTTCTAAGGTGCGTCGAAGGAATTCTTCGATAATAATTACGGTAAGAAAAAATTGAAAAGGAAGAGATTACACAATATTATAAGTGGATGGCTAACGATATGGCAGTGTCGTGAGAAAAAAATAGATAATAAAACATGCATAGATTCTGGTGCGTTGAAGGAAATCTTCGAAGATAATCGCAGTAAAATGTGTTTGAAAAGGAAGAGATTACACGGGAATGGTGATATGTGTATTGTTGTTCGTATGACGAAGCGACTCGTCGTTGGGAGAGGTGAACAGAAACGTGTATGCATGCAAGATGGGAAAATTTTTTGTTGGTGGAAGGGAAAGAAAGAAATAGACTTTTTTGAGTAAAAATATATGTGGTTTATATAAAATAATGTTGTTATTACACAAAAAGTTACAAGAATATTCATGGATACAATTTTCGTTTCATTACTATTATACTTGTTATTTGATTGAAGTAAAGCGAGACTAATTCCAAAAATGTTATCTCAAAATATACATCGAGAAATGTTAAATCTTTTATTTGTGTGCGTACATTACGCTCTATTTCCTTGCTATTACCTCTGATTGTAAGTTTTATAACGTTGTTATTAATATATTTATTGAGCGGTAGATTAATTTCTATTTCATTAATTAGATACCGCGCACATTCGTTAACACTGCAAGAAATTAAATTTAATTGATTCAAATTTGCGTTCACACAATCAACTATATTTTCTAATCCTAAAAAAGTTGCTTTCTGCTATTGCGACGTTGTAAGTTTTTCGTTTCTTCGCTACTGGTGCGTTTGTTTCCGTATCTCCGACGTTATCGGAAGAAGTATTTCCTTGTTCATTTTCACGATACGTTAGTAGAACAGCTCTTGCTCCATACGCGGTGGTAAAATTTATAATTATCTTGTTGATAATAATTGAACTCAAATTAATTTTATCACCGTTTAAGTATGCAGACACCCGTTCTATATTTTCTTGAAATTTCTGCCACGATTCCATATCGAAGCAAATCCCTGACGTTCCATGAGATGTTAATTTAACAATCGGTTGGAAATCCAGTTCGTCTCCGTTCGCAGTCATCAGTCCCACATGAAGTTTCTTTGTATAGGATGAATTCAATCCATACGTTGTGGACAACAGCATATGCTGATTTATTTTTTCCTCGTTGTTGCATCCTGGTTTGGAAACACAGTTGGAAGCTGATGGTTTCACAAAATTCGAAATTTCCTCGTGATTACTCATGATGATTGTTTCTTCTCGAAAAAAATTATCGAATATACGCCGAGAGAGAAGTATTCGTTGAACAAGTATCGAGAACCGTAAACTTTCTTATTAACGAAACTGAGCGTTTGGATGTCGCCGAATGAATGAGATTATTCTTTCCGAATAACCAGAGGAAAAGAGATAAAATAGAAAAGTGGAGGGGAAATGCACGCGCATAATAATAAAAAACAACCCTGATATGGAATTTTACAAACAATTTAGAAGAAATAAAAAAAAACAATATTAGTAGAGTATAAACTATTAAGAATGTACAGCTGAATTTGACAAAAATGCAACGCGATTGTTTACAAGCTATAAATTCCAAGAAAAATTTTATAACAAAAAAAATGTTTATCTCAGCCTCAGTCTTTCTGAAATCTTATCGTAAAGTTTATCCAGTATAAAAAAGAAGAATTTCTGAAACATGGGGAAAAAATGTGAAAATCTGTGTATTTAGGTATTTAAGAATGATAAGTAATGACAAAAAAACCTAGAAATTGCTTATCTCAGCCTCAGTCTTTCTGAAATCTTATCGTAAAGTTTATCCAGTATAAATAAAGGGCGACACATAAAAAAGGGCGATACATAAAATTATCTGTTCCTGATATTTATGATTTTCCCCCGAAAGTCTTTCAGGGGATATTTTTGTAAAATAATCTTGTCCAATAGGAGATTGAGAAATTTTTTCCAAATCTCCTTCTTAGAAAGAGGCGTTTTTATAAAACGGGTATAAATACGAGTTTAAGCGTTAGTAAAAATCAATTTCGAGTTTACGCTAACGAATTACTTGTGTTTTCCAACGTGTGCGTGAGTGTAAAAAAATTTAATTATGTCGAATCTTAGAAATGTCATCGAGAGCTGTATTTTGCTTTCGCAAAGTTTGTGCGGAAAAAATATGAGGAAATTTTTGTCGGAGTTATCGAACATCGATGAAACGAATTACCATATTTTTGGAAAATTCGCGGGTGAGTGTCCTAGCGTAGTGCTCGCGGTTTTATTCCGTCTAGAACATTTTGTCAATATTCGTGAACTTTTGTACATTGCCGGGGAAGTGATAGAAGCGCGTTGATACGCGCTCGTCCTGAAACATTCAATATTTAAAAATTTCTTAATAAGAATATGATACTTTACTTTCTCGTCCTTTCGAATCCAGAGATCGAACATCCAGTTATTGATTTAACCGAGGATGAACCGAATAGTGAGGAAAATGTCACGGAAGAACCACGTGAGCAAACTCCTCGTGAAGTAAGTCCCTTCGACGAAGTTACTATTTTTTCACAACAACAAGAAAATGAGCAAGATGCAATTTCTTCTTCTGAGAATGAAAGAGAAGAGGAAGAAGATGAAGAAGAAGAAGAAGATGAGGAGGAGGAAGAAGAAGAAGGAGAAGAAGGGGGCGAAGAAGAAGAAGAAGATGAGGAGAAAGAAGAAGAAGGAGAAGAAGGAGGCGAAGAAGAAGAAGAAGAAGAGGAAGTTTAGGAGGGAGAGGAAGAAATAGGAGCGGAAGGTAATGACTTTACATAATTTAACTAATTATCTCTTTCTTGATTAAATTTTATTTTAATTAAATAAAATTTTATTAGAATTTTCTTACTCTCCAATTATCGATCCGCGTGTTTCATACTTTCCGGTGTAACCATAAAGACTCATTGGAAAAAGAGAGGAAAAACAAAGGATAAGTGTGAGTCATTGCTAGAATTTTAACATCTCTTTATAAAACTCCAATACGAGAGTGTAAAACATTACTTTATTGAATTTTTATTTTAAATAAATCATTTTTAATCTTTTTCTCAGTGCAAATAGGTAGGGGACGGAGCGTGGAACAACGGCAAGAAGCCAACGAGGAATCTCTCAATCTCCTTGTCACCAATCGTGAAAATTTGAGAGAGGAGGAAGAAGAAGAAGAATACGACGAGGCAACACAGGAAGCAGAAGAAGAAATAGCTCGTCGGGTAAATTATAATTTTAGATATATTGTATTATTAGCGGAAAACGCGCGACGTTTTAGAAATTTCGGAATAGAGGGAAGAGAGGCGACTTTTCATATACGACCGGTATCCGAGGGCGAGAACGTTTACGAGTGGCTAGAAAGCGCATTTCGCGAACTCCACACATACGCAATACAGTCGTGTGAAGTGGGCGATTACATAGGGCTTTCTTTTGACTCCGAGAATTTAATCCGTGGTCCAGCCGGTATATCATTCCGACCTTCGTGCGATTTGACACATGAAAATATTTGGGGACTTGTAAGCTCGTTATCGCAGAGTTCCGGTGAGCTCGATATGACGCAAGATTTTAACATTCGCGTTTTTAGAGTCACACCCCCTGCGGGACGCAGACGAAATGTTAACGCATCTACCCGTGAAGTTATTGCTAAGCGTTCTATTTTAACAATTTCTAACGCAGATAATTTATGTCTTCCTCGTGCACTTGTAGCTGCGCAAATTTTCAACGAGCGTGGAAATTTACGCATGGGACATTTGCACGAAAAATGGAATGCAGTGAGAAGACAAAACTCCGTGTTACAACGAGAATTAGCGTTGCAACTAATGAGCGATGCCGGTGTCGCGATTCCGGAGGAAGGCTGTGGAATTCCCGAAATCGAACGCTTTCAGCAATATTTCGCCGCGGATAATATCTCCATAGTAATATATAATGGCGATACTTTTGGTCGGGGCGGTAAACCGTTATACGACGGAGTCGAATTTCTAGCCAATCTTCATCGCGAAACGAACTCTCGCTTAAATATAATATACCATAATAATATTAAACATTATGATGTAATGTTAAATTTAAGAGCCGCCTCTGGGGGTAGAGATTACTGCGTTCCCTGTAACATAAGTTATCGCATCGATAGGGGTGGACATCGATGCTCTAATAAATGCCCTCGTTGTAATGCCGTTCCGTCGTGTGAGTTGACAAACGAGCAGCCTATTAAATGTGAAATTTGTAGACGTGAATTTTTTAGTCGTACATGCTTGGAGCGTCACCGCACTCAAAAATCGTACGATGGAAAATCGCGACGGAGTATTTGTGAAATTGTACAATTTTGCAACGAATGCGGTTGCTTAATCCATAAAAATAAACGTCACGAATGCGGCGCGAGTTACTGTAACGTGTGTCGTTCTCTCCAACCTTTAAATCACCTTTGTTACATGCTTCCTATCCCTCCTGATAACGAAACCGCCACTTCTAATACCGATCTTATCGATGATAATGGAGAGTTGCAACATTGCGGAAACGAGGGACCGAGTGAACGTACACGTGATAAAAGAAATCGCGTAGCATTTATATTTTACGATTTTGAGACGCGACAGGATCAAACGCTCCAAGGTACTGACAGTGTAAAAATTCATGTGCCTACACTTTGTGTTGCACAACAAATTTGTGTGTCGTGTGCCGATATAAACGAAACGTCGGTGAGATGTCGATGGTGTGGAGCGAATATATATTTCGTCGTAACTCGGTGCAGGAATCCGTAGATTTCGCGACGCGCCCTTTGAAATATTTTAAGCGACTAATTTGTATCGCGCATAATGCCAAATCGTTTGATGCACAATTTATTTTGCAATATATCGTTGAAAATCGAACATCATTAGTACCTCAGGTAATTTTAAACGGTACAAAAATAGTTGTACTAACGATAGGACATACGAAATTTATTGACAGTATTAATTACATGCCGATGCGCTTATCCGATTTACCTAAGGCCTTCGGTCTGACGGACACTTCGGGTAAAGGAGTTTTTCCACATTTATTTAATACTATCGATAATCAATCGTATGTCGGACCACTACCCGAAGTATACTATTATTCGCCCGATTCCATGAGAACAAGAGAAGGTGAAAAATTTCTCGCGTGGCATGCCGAGATGACCCGTGAGAACTATGTGTTCGATTTTCAAAGAGAAATATTACAATATTGTCGCAAAGATGTAGATATTCTTAGGCTAGCTTGTATGGCTTTTAGGAAGATTTTTCTTCTACGCGGAAAGGTGTGTCCCTTCGAAGAATGCACCACTATTGCCTCTACTTGCATGAGAGTTTTTAGAAAAAATTTTCTGCGCGATAGAGAGATAGGTATCATTCCTACAGGGGGTTATAGGAGTGTGAATATGCAATCGCGTAAGGCGCTACAATGGCTGCTGTGGATTAAGCGTGAACTCGGTCATCACATTATTCATGCAGGACGAAGCCGGGAATATCGTCTGCCCGATGGCACTCGCGTCGACGGTTATTACGAGTCAGTAGAAAACGCTACTATCATACATCACGTGTTCCAGTTTCATGGATGTTACTGGCATGGGTGTCCGCGCTGTTTTCAAATTAATCGCGATAAATCGCTTTCGTCGGATCGCGTTGATACAATCGATTTACGATACGAACACACCATCGCAACGACGTTTCGTCTTCGAAGACGGAAATACAGGGTGACGGAGAAATGGGAGTGATTTTGATCGCGAAGTGCGGGAAAATGACGAAATGCGGGGATATTTACAACAACATCCCGCGGTAGAAAACGAACCGCTCGATCCTCGTCAGGCCTTCTACGGTGGACGCACGGGAAATATTGTAACCCGATATGAGATTACAGAGAGCAAGAAAATACAGTACGTGGATGTGTGTTCATTGTATCCGTATGTATTAAAAACAGGCGTCTTCCCGATTGGACATCCAACAGTATACGTTGGCGAGGAATGCGTAGCAATAATTGAAACGGCACCGGGGTATAATTTCGAGTCACTTGAAGGAATCATACGTTGTAAAATACTCCCTCCGCAAGATCTCTTTCATCCTGTATTACCGTATCGGATACAGGGTAAATTGTTATTCGCGTTATGCCGCACTTGTAGCGAGACATTTTCGCACACCGAGTGCACTCATATTCCTTCTGAGCGTGAATTCGAGGGTACATGGATATCGTGCGAACTACAAAAAGCAATTGAAAAAGGATATTTTGTAACAGGGGTTAGCGAGATATGGCAGTACAATGTCACTCGGTACGATCCTTCTATGCGTCAAGGGGGTTTATTTACCGGTTATATAAATACATTTTTACAGTTAAAACAGGAGGCTAGTGGATGGCCGAGCGAATGCGTGGATGAAGATGCTAAAGAGCGTTATCTTCGTGAGTACGAGGAGAGAGAAGGTATCGTTCTTGAAAAGCACAACATCGCACAAAACTCCGGTCTACGCTCGGTCGCGAAACTATGCTTAAACTCTTTCTGGGGAAAATTCGGGCAACGTTCGAATTTACCAAAGACGGAAATTGTTAACACGCAACAACGTTTGATTAATTTACTCGCGAACCCTCAGTACGAAATAACAGATATATTACCGGTAAACGATGAAGTGATATATGTCTCGACGCGAGGAGGCGATCTCACCATCGCATCTTACAAATGTTGTAATAGCAGCTTACACGACGGTGCAAGCGAGATTAAAATTGTATGAATACTTAGAAAAATTAGATAGGCGCGTTTTGTATTATGATACTGATTCTTGTATATATGTAAGCAGCGCTGATCCACACGAGTACGAACCACCCACGGGTAATTTTTTAGGCGATATGACTAACGAACTTGAAAGCTATGGGCTCGCTAGTTATATAGAGTCGTTTGTGTCCGGCGGTCCAAAATTTTACGCGTATGTGGTTCGCACATCAGATGGTCAGATGCACGAAGTTTGCAAAGTGAAGGGTATAACCCTAAACTTTGAAAATTCTCGTTTAATTAATTTTAATAGTATTAGGGAATTATTAATACAAAGAGAAAGTGTGCAGCAGGAAAGAGAGTTAGGAGAAAACGAGGAAAAAGAAATAACTCCGGAAACGTCAATAAATCTGCGATTCAGAGCCATTCGGCGTACAGCATTTCACGAAATAATAACTCGTGATGAAACAAAAATATGTGCGCCTGTGCTATTAAAGCGTAGATTTATTAACAATCGTTGTTCCCTCTCCTATGGATATTTAACTGTTTAAAAACGCAATATAATAATTCTACACGATCCCTTCTCTCTTCCACCTTCGCGCGTTTTTCGATTTATACAGCAAAATGTAGATATAATAAAATAGATAAGTAATTGTAAAATTGTCTTGTAAAAATAATATAAATTTTTGAAAAGTAAAGGATATATTATAGTGCAGAATAGGATAGAATATAAATTATGGATATATCTTAATTAGAAAAAATATTTGTAATGACAGAAAAATTTTAATTATATTTAATAAGTGAAAAATTGTAAAATAAAAAATGTGAAATAAAACTTTTTTAATTTTATTATTAGGATTTTAAACGTACAAAGTATTTTTTTACAATGTAAGAAGATTAAATAAAATTTTTTCTTAAAATTTGTTTTATTAGAGATTATTTTATCCTTTCTCCTGAAGAACCTTCTTTCCCCGAAAAATTCTCTTAATATAAATTTTACTATTGTTAGATAAAATCGAGCAAAATAAATGTAACCAATAAGGAGAAAAGTAAATAAAATGTAAAATTAAAACATTTATGACTTTATAATTTATTTTTTAAACTAAGTAAATTTTTTTCCGTGAAATAAAGTCTAATAATAAAAGTTTCACAAAAGTTCTTTTGATCAAAAAATTATTTACCTCTTCTCGAAAACCTACTTGACTAAAAACAAAAAATATTTTTCTTTTAAAAAAAATTACGTTTTTAGTAAAAATCAAAGTACGAATTTTCTTCTCGCGAGATTCTCTCAGTCACGTACGTAGCCTATCATCGTTGTTAGCGCTGGAGATACACGCTGTCGCGAGCATTCTACGAATACGCTAATTAGCAGCGCACCGCGACACGCATCGGCTCGTCAGCTGGCACCCGCGACGCGCATCGGCTCGTCAGCTGGTACGATGCGCACGAGATCGCTAGCGCGAGCATGCGGCCGCCGCGGTGGGGCTTCTGCGGGACGCTAATAAGCTTATTTCCGACTCGAGATATATATTAAAAATATTCAATGCGCGTGCGTATTTTTATACGCGAGTTATTGATATTAAGTTACTCTTTACCTTTTTTATTTATGAACTCACGCGTAAAACCGAGTTCATTTCGCGAAATGGACGTGCGCTGGAAACATCCCTGGACGTCGATCGTCTGCGGACCTACGGGATGCGGAAAAACGATTTTTGTAAAAACTTTTCTTAGATATTTATCCGCCATGTGCGAAGATCGATTCGAGAGAATTTTATTTTATTACGCCGAATGGCAAGATGCGTATCAACGTCTGCAATGTGATACGAGTGAAAATAATGAAGAAGAAAAAAACAATGTACACAAGAGCGGCTATGATAAAATTTTGCTAAAAATAAAGAAAAATACAATCGAATTTCACGAGGGGTTACCGCGACCGGAAGATTATTCCAACGATCCGCTATCTCCAAAATTAGTGATAATTGACGATCTTATGAGGGAATCGTGTGACGCTATCGTCGATCTGTTTACCAAAGGAAGTCATCATAAGAATCTCAGCGTTATACTCATCTCGCAAAATCTTTTCCACCAAGGCCGCGGACAACGCGATATATCTCTCAACGCTAATTATATAGTAATTTTCAAAAATCCGCGCGATCGCGCTCAAATTCGTCATCTCGCTCGTCAAGTATGTCCCGACGATCCAAAATTTCTAGAAGAAGCATACCACGACGCTACTTCGCGACCTCACGGGTATTTATTGCTCGATCTGAAACAATCGACCAGACGAATATCGATTTCGTACGTGTATCTTTCCCAACGATACGATGCATTACGTGTACGTTCCTCGTAGATCGATCAGTAGAACAGTAGCGAAGGACGTATAAAAGGAGAGCGCTTGCACGCGTATCTTTTCAGTTGCACAATTTTAGCGTAATGGTAACACGCGGGAAAAGACAACAATAAAAGACGTCGACGACGTCAAAAAATTCACCCGACAACGCGATAAAGATTGCCAGACGTTCCATCGGCGAGAGAAACGCCTGTCTTTTAAAAACTCTGTTATCTAAAAAAAAATCAAAGATCATCGTTCTTACGTTCTGCCGACAATAATCTCATTAAGTGCATTCAAGAGTGTATTTATAATACGCTTGAGGGTAACGTAGAGCTCAAGAATCACGAAAAGACGCGATTAGCCAAGCATAAATCTATTCTTCGGCGCATCGCTCTAAAACGCGACAACTGGAAAACTAAGAGAAATCTACTAGTACAGCGCGGTGGGTTTTTACCCTATCTTATCGCTCCTTTGCTCGGCGCTTTATTATCCCGGTTTATCGGTGAGTGAAAAAAAGCTTGCAAATATTACATCCGGGGTTCGAAAAGAATAAAACAGACGCGTTTGTTCGCTGTACGGAATAATGGAAAGAGCAAAAAAAATGGTGCTGATTTCTACGGAAAATCTCGAAAGAATGCGACAAATGCAGCATCAACAGCTACAACCGGAAATAACAAGAACTACAATAACCCTGGATAACTCGTCGAAGAAAAAAAATACGATATCTGACGGGGAAAACGATAATAATAATAATAACACCGTACGGACTCCAGAAACCCCCTTATCGCGACTCGACGCGGAAATGTGGCATATTCTTAACCTCGCGACTCCTCTAGATGAAGGCGAAAGATGGAAATTGTATAAAGAAGTACTTCAGCGTTATCTTCACTTTGTTCGAGAAGCGAAAAAACGCTTACGCAATGACTCGCGCGAGGATACACGTGGTAACGTCACAAATAATGTTGACAGCGACGGAGGCGAAGGCGATCAAAATAAAGATATCGATTTGTCTGTTGATAACGACCTTATGGAAATACAATCTCATAGAAATACTTCAATCAGCAGTGATGGTACCGTTAGCGAGAGTAGTTTCGGAAAAAAACGCGCTCAATCTGCGGAAAAGATCAAAGAAATACTCAGCAGTGTGCCGCAAACTTATCGTTTTAAAGCAAACGCGTTATTGAAATTTTTGCTAAATATTCAGTCATCGAAGATTAGCTGGGATAGACACGGACTCGTGACTATAGACGGTGATGTTGTAGCGGGGTCGAATATTAGCGATCTTATAAACGACGCGGTACGTGAGAGAAAAACGGTGAAACCTATCGGGAGATTCAGTTTGCTCAATTACTGCAAGACATAGGTACTCCCTCCAGTCTTATAGGGAATCGCGATTTATTGACTATGATTACTCGTAGATCTTTGCGTATTAAAAAAACCCTGCCACGTGGAAGCTCCACCCCGAAAACTTCACTGTCGCGTTCAAAGTCATACGGTCGGGAGTTAAACGAAACCGAAGGAGACACGGTGTTTTTATCCGCCACTGACGACAGCGACGATAATAAAACATTAGTGCCGGATACTTCGCCTAAGAAAAAGAAAGGTATATTCCATTGGAGCTCACTCAAATAATGGAACTCGAAAAATTGTATTATGTTCCCTCGCACTATGCCGGCTATTCCGCGACGGAGAATTTATCTCGAGTTGCTAAACCAAATTTTACGCGTACCGATGTCATTGAATGGCTTAAATCGCAAAATGCGTATACGCTGCATCGACCAGTACGTCGAAAATTTCCACGTTTACATTATAATGTTACATTATAATGTAAATATCGACGATTTATGGGAGGCAGATTTGATCGATCTTCGTAATCTCAAGAGCTATAATGACGGATATTCTTATTTATTGATAATTATCGATGTCCTTAGTAAATTCGTTTGGGTAGAACCATTACGCGACAAAACAGCTACCTGTGTGACAAAAGCCTTTCAACGTGTACTTTTGAGAAACAAAAAACATCAACCTGTTTACCTGCAGACGGATAAAGGTAAAGAATTTATAGCCCAGCCTGTACAGAAATTTTTAAAAGAAAAAGACATTCGTTTTCGCGTAGCTCGTAATCCCGATGTTAAAGCAGCTGTAGTGGAGCGATTTAATAGAACGCTCAAGGAACGGATGTGGCGATATTTTACACATAAAAATACGCGACGCTACATCGATGTTTTACAGGATATCGTTCACGCTTACAACCATACTCGTCATACATCTATTAAAATGCAACCCGCAGTCGTTACGCGGGAAAATGCTCGTATCGCGTGTGAAAATATAAATCGTCGATGGAAGGACAACAAAGAGAAGATGAAAAAGAATTGCGACGCTAAGCAGAAGGCTAAATATAACGTGGGCGAACTCGTGCGTGTCAGTAGGGCAAAAGTAGTGTTTGAGAAAGGATACAAGGCAAAGTGGAGCGAAGAAATATTTCGAATTCACCGCGTTCTCGAATGGAGAAAACCCCTCGTATACGAACTAAGCGATTTAACAGGCGAGGATATAGACGGAATTTTTTACGAACAAGAATTAACTCCGGTCAATAAAGATTTACAAGAGGAAGAATTTATCGTCGATCGGATAATAAAGAACAGAGGACGCGGTAATAATAAACAAATATTAGTTAGTTGGCAAGGTTATCCCTCTAAATTCGACTCTTGGATTCCCGCATCGAGTTTAAGATCTTTGAGTCAAAATGAGGGGAGAAGAATTTTACATGATTCTTCCGAGCAATAGTAGCATGCGTTACTTTCCGGAAAATACAACCACGTGTTTCACCACTGAATTACCCCAGCGTATAGAATTACACGGACGTTGGGAAGTGGCGCTCACTGAGATTCAGTTTCCGTGTAGTTTTTTACACGGGATAATGAAGGATTAATCAGATTCATCGATATTAACGAACGCGATAAGACGGGTAAGGCTATGAAATGTCAGGTACCCGCGGGTATTTACTCAAGTATGCGCGATATTATAGCGTGTGTGAATCACGCTGCTAAATCTGTCGATTCGCATATCGTTTGGCATTTCGTCAACTTCATGGGAGGTAAAGTTTTCATGAAACTTGACTGCGAAGAAAAAAATTGTAGTATGACGCATTATGTAAATTTTTCCGACAAACTTCACCGCATACTCGGCTTTGATATTCACATCAACCGTAGAGACCTTGTTCAACTCGATAGTGAGCCCACTGTACCAACTCCGTTGCCCACGTGGTTTTATAATGAAATCGGTATCAAAATGCACAATAACAACGAACAGCTCGTTAAAATCGAAAGTAGTTCCGTTATACCTGACGTTTTACCAACATGGATTTATGATGAAGAGATGCATTCACTGCTATTTTACGAGCTCAGGGACTCGCGTATGTTAATAGGTGACGAACCAAGTAGTTTGTCACGAGGTATTCCCGACAAGCTCTTTGTCTATTGCGACATTTGCGAACCTTATATTACTGGCGATGTACAATCTCCCCTTCTTCGAATAGTCGCGCTCGACTCGCGAAATGATTACGCGTTCGCATCAACTCAAATAAGACATTTCTCACCCTCTCAATACATCACGCTGCGTCAAACGTGTTTCCGTACGATCGAAATAGATATAAGAGATCAGCTGGGTCAAAGTATACCATTCGAATTCGGGACTCTGACGGTGACATTACACTTTAGACGTATCGATTAGATATCGTAAGAATACTCGCCATATATGACGGAGAAAACGGCAAAGGGTAAAGAAAAGAAAAGAAAATTTGTTCGTTCTTTCTCTGTTAATGGATTATTATTCGACGTATTACGACGAATTACAGAACAGAGGAGCTCGCGGTGGTGGAATTTCACGAGTTTTCGCCGGATCGCCCTATCAACGAGGGCACGGTATCGGGAGTTTTCTCGGAGGCTTATTCAGACGCGTGCTGCCTTATCTAGGTGTTGCTGCGAGGGCTGTGGGTAAAGAAGCTTTACGCGCGGGCGTTAATGTAATCGATGATGTAGAAAACAATACACCGTTCAAGGTAGCGGCCAAACATCGTTTTAAAGAATCGCGTGACAATCTCAAAAGACAGGCTAAAGAAAAAGTAACTAGCCTCATGAAAGGTTCGGGATATAAATCGGATGCGAAAATACGCGTAGCTCATTTCCCCTTTGCCGGGCTTGACACGCGCATCGTTAAACGTCGTCGCTCGAATAAGAAAAGTTTATCGAAAATCAAGACAAAAAAGAAGACTAAATCTTCGAAGAATAAGAGGAAGAAAACCCGTACGAGTGTAAAAAGACTCAACACAACTGCGAAACGACGTAAAATTGGCAAAAAACGTACAGTATCTGATATATTTTCTTAAGCAACGCTATTTTAATTCACGCACATTTAACCACGACGAAGCCAACAACGACGAAACAATTGTCAGTGAAGTATGTCTTTTCTTCACACGCATTCGAACGAGTGTTTAAAGAGCGAACTTGATCTCTTTTCTTTACCGCCTACACAGACTAGTATCGAGAGCTCGCAATGGATTCATTACAAACCCGTGACCTCTCTCTCGGACGATTCACCGATAGAATTCGTCGTCCCTGGTCAGAATATCTAGATCTCACGCATACCCTGCTGAGTCTTCGCGTGCGCGTGAAATCGGGCGACGATTCAACGGCTCGAGCTCCAGGAACAACCGGCGCAGCCGCAGAGACCGTCGTAGGACCCGTAAATCATTAACTTCATTCCATCTTCAATCAGGTCGACGTGTATTTCAATCAAAAGCTCGTGTCGCCTCCAAACAACGCTTACGCGTACCGCGCGTACATCGAGGCATTGTTAAATTATTCCTCTTCAGCAAAAACTTGCCATCTAACCTCGTGTCTATGGGACGCGGACACACCGGGTCGCATGGACGAATCGCTGGAATCGAAAGGCAATACCGCTCTCGTGAGACGCGCCCATTACATTCGCAACGGGCGAGCGATAGATCTTATAGGACATCTGCATTGCGACGTTTTCAATCAAGACAAATTCTTAATTAACGGCGTGGAAGTAAGATTAAGACTCGTCCGCTCGAAAGATTCATTTTGTCTCATGGAAAGCAACAGCATGTCGAAAATACATATTCTCGATGCCAGTTTGCTAGTGAGAAGAGCGAAATTAAGTGCCGGAATGTTACTCGCACATGCTAGAATGCTGAGTAAAGTTACGGCTAAATATCCGCTTACGAGAGTCGAGATTAAAACATTTACGATTCACAGTGGTGTTGTGGGGGAATCATTAGATAACGTAATACTCGGACAACTGCCGAAACGAATAATAGTCGGTTTCGTTAATAACAAAGCATTTAATGGAGATAGAAAATTAAATCCGTTTAATTTTAAAAATTACAGCATAAATTTCTTCTCTCTGTACGTAGACGGTACACAAATTCCTAGTAGACCGTTACAGCCGATTTTCTCGCCGGAAGAACCGCTTTACGTCGATGCTTATCAAACCCTCTTTTCGGGAACGGCATCCATTTCTTAAACGAGGGAAATTCTATAAATAGAGATGATTATTCCAAGGGATACACTCTTTTTGCTTTTGATCTCACACCAGATTTGTCCGCTAATTGCGCCGCTCATTGGAATCTCGTGAGACACGGTAGTTTACGATTAGAGGTACGTTTCGAAAAGGCGCTCACCGAGACAATTAACTGTATTGTTTACGCAGAATTTGATAATGTAATAGAAATCGACTCGTCTCGTCAAGTCATTGTCGATTTTTCCGGTTAAATTTTTTATTACGGTATGCCTCTCGTTGCAACATATTCGATTAAAAATTTTTACGTATTTTTCTTATCCCCACCCTCCTCCACTTTCATTCACCGATGCGTTTCACGAGAAAAAAACTTGTAACGAAAAGAAATATCAGTTTCCTTCGAGACGCTCTCGTCGACGGTTCGTGAAAAGCTTAAACCTCGCCAGCAAAAACGTATAAATTTTTTCTTCGCAATATGGATATAGTCATCGATATACAAGGCTTCCGCGATGCGAGCGAGAAGTTTCTTCCCAAGGAAGTCGCGGTTGTTGCGATTAACGCGTCGATCGTCGATCACTGGATTATGATGCCTCCGCATCCGTTCACTGAATTACCCGAAAAAGTAAGACGACAAAACTGCTGGCTCACACGAAATTATCATGGGATCGAATGGTTCGACGGCGAGACTAATCCAAAATATTTTACATTGCATTTACGTGAAATTATAAGACACACGCGACACATTTACGTTAGAGGCAGTGAAAAAGCTCACTACTTGCGAAATCTACTTTCCAGAGAGATATATAATTTGGAAGGTATCTCTCCAGCATTCAAAAATCTAATGTTAGAGGAAGAGTGCGGACAATATTGCGCTCATCACGGAATTCGAAAAATCTTTCATTGCGCGTTACATAACGCTTACAAATTGAAACGTTGGCTACTCGATCAAAATAATAGCGGCAGCAGCGATATTCTCAGCGTAAGTCAACCCGATACTTGTAGTTCCCCCGAAAATTATCAATTGAGCGACAGCGACGACGACGGCGGCTACGAAAGCGTGAAAACCAGCTGCGACAAGGATTATTCTGCTAGCAACGTAAATGGCAATTCCGTTCTAATTCATAATATTAAAACTCAAACGGATAATGTATTAGAGATAAAAAAATTGTCGAGAGCCGAACAGGCGATTGAAAAAGAAGAAGAAAAAGAAGAAAGACTTGCGAAGCTCAAATCGACGAGCGAAAACGTTACAGTGGGAGAAATAAAAACCGAAGTTATTCAAATAATACCAGGATCCACGCGTTCGTCTTTGTACCAAAAAAATGAACTCTTGCGAAATTCTACGAGCATTGCGCCATATCGATGTCAGGCATGTGGGTGTCTATCCCGCAGACAGAGTTCCGAGGGTGTGGACGACGGCTATCGTCGCTAATACAGACGATCATAATCGACCTGGAGAACATTGGGTCACCTTTTTCCTCGATAAACACGGAACAGGCACCTACTTCGACGGCTATGGAATACCATCCCTGGAGCCCGGATTTCTCCTTCGTCTTCGGCGAAACTCCATCATCCACCGATGGAACACTCGACAACTACAAGAATTTTTTTCACAAACTTGCGGACAATATAGTTGTGTATTTCTATATTATATGTCTGTCGGTTACGATCTTAATCAGTTTCTTACTCTTTTTACCGAAAATTGCGAACACAACGACCAATTAGTCGTACATTTATTTCGCAAAATTTTTCTTCGTTGAAGTAAGAAACGTTTTAACGTAGTTGCTAGCTGATATCATATGTAATTCAGTAATTTCAATAAAATACTTTTATGTATCGCTTTAAACATTATGTATTTGTAATATCAATTTATATGAAGAAATTAGTAATAATAAATGTGTGTGAAACTTTTTTACTTGTATTTTTTATTTTTCTCACATTCTCTAACCTCATAGCAAAACAGAAACTCGCCCTTTTAAAAAACTTTAAAGCGTAATTTACGACCTCGATAACAGCAGCTGTCTCAATATTGTGTCTCAGACTCCCATGCCTGATCATATCTGTTTTATTATCCAACAAATGTCCATACTACACTTCCTAACTATATTGTTTACTAGAATGCTAATGCACGTGTTTTTTATTAGAACTCTTTTTGTTACCTGAGGCGCCGATAGTACCCGTCGATGTTGAGTAATCGGTTAGGCATAATTACGGACGCTGGCCGATTGTATTTTTTGTATATCTTTTTGTTTCCTTCGTTACCAACGATATCTGCCAATGCGACGCTGAGTAAGCGCTCGGCCGAAATAAATGTTTGTGTTAATTTTTTTCAGCGCTATACATGGACGCCGGTGCCCATTCGCTCTACTGCAAGAGATAGACGGGGATGTCATACTCCCTACAATGATTTCGGTATACCACGGCGACTTCAGCATTTTATCGTTATTTTGTCGGATAATTTTGTCGCCCCTCTGTCATGTCATTAGTCGTCTACTTAAATATAATATTGTATAATCTCTTCTTTTTCAATTATTTCTTACCGTAATTATTATCGAAGATTTCCTTCGACGACCTATGCAAATACATTTTATTACCCTTTTTTATCTCACCGGCGTGACCAATCGGCATTCCCCCCCACCATTCCCCTCTCTAGAGTCCGCGGCCGAGTGGTGGGGGAGGGTTAGTTTGACGGGCCATATCTGACAGCGTCAGAGACCGAGTGGTGGGGGAACGGTGCCAGTGGCCGAGTGGTGGGGGTTTGTTATGACGGGCCATATGTGCCCACTTACTACTTACACTATTTTAAATACGAACATATATCCCTGCTCCAACACACACACACACACACACACACACACACACACACACACACACACACACACACACACACACGCGCGCACGCACGATGGGCAAAATCCGACCAGCAACTTCCCCGTAGTGCCCATCGGATAATGCTAATGTTGGCGGTAATTGAATACATAGGCAAAAATGCATAGGTAACTTTGATATGCTATAACTTCGCGAAAAAAAATCGTACGGTATTCAATTTTTTTTTAAATTTGTAGAGAAAAGTCCATATTTTACGATAGTTATGATGATATTTGCGAAAAAAATTTAGTACACTCCGTAGAATTCGTCAAATTATGCAATTTTTTGAAAAAAAAACATCCTCCCTTTTAAAGGGATGGAGAAAGAGGGAGAGAATAAAATCAAAATCGAACGAAAGTTCCTTAAAGTAGAGACTTTACCCTTTAAAACAAAAAAAATTTTTGAAATACGATAGTTTTTCGCGGAGATACGCTTATTTGAATTTATGCTAAATTTTGATATTAATTACGTGTTGCGATAATTTTTTTGACGAGTATATATAAGCACCGTCCGTCTGTCTATATGACCGCGAACTACTTCCGCATTTTAGAAATTTTTCGGGTATGACGATAGTGAATTTTTTAAGTTTTACACCCTCACTCACCCACCCACACACCCACCCACGTACTCGCTCATTAATTGACAAATTTTATCAAAATTGGTACCAAAATTTTGCATATTTTTTTGGGATTGCGACGATGGAGATTTTTTGAGTATTTCACCTTCACCCACGCAATCAGACATTTAATGTACTCACCAATGTACTCACACATTTTTTGAAAGATTTTTCGAAATTATTATAGTATCAAAAAACCACTATCGTTAGCATTTCATAAAAATGAGTGTATGTATTTTTTACAAAATGGTATTTTATATTAAAGAATTGTGCAAATTAAAAACTTGAATGATTATTTAAAAAAATTTATTTCCTTAAGATTTCTGTATCAGCAAGGTAGTGTTTTAGTTTTAAGAAGTAATATTAATTTTAATTTTCAAATCACCCCTTAGAGGTGAAATTAGTTTTATTTCTTTTACATTTTATTTAATAAATGACTATATTCATAAATTGCAGGTTTCAAATGATAAATGTCATCATGGTAGAAGAAAATATTATAATGAATGAAATAAATGGAAATGAAAGATTAAGTTTAACAATATATGAAATTAATATTCAGAGTGAGAGTGGCAACATAGATGAAAATTCTCAAGAAAGAGAAATAGAGGAATTTAAGAACGGTAAAAAAAAACAAAAATTTATATAATATTTTTGGATAGTTTATATTTAAAAAATCTCTTACTAATCACTTTAACTATAACTAATATATATAGATGTTCTAAAATATTTTTAAAATTATTAATTAAAATTTATCTAATTAAAGAAATTATTATTAATATACAATGTGTCCCTACTTTTTCTACCGAGAGCGGGTCTGTCTCCGCGACGTTTGTCATAAAGTCTTCAACGTTTGTGCAGTTAAGTACAGTGAAGTTAAAGTGGAAAAATGAATTTTGAAAACATTGAGCGTCATGATGATCGGCCCAGGTGGATCGATATGATATTTAGCGATGATCGACCCATATAGCACGACTTGTGGTATGATTCGGAGCGTGAGATGCATATTAGGTGGGTGGATAGGGCGGGAATACGACCGCTATTACAATGACCAGCTGTGGGGCGACATGGAGGAAGATTACAATGAATGGGACGATGTGTGCTGCCTCCGCAAATTGTTCGGTGAGGAACCGTACCCTCCTGAACCTGTCAGGGAGGCACTATGAGTATTGTAAGTACCGCTATTTTTTATTAAAAAAAAATTTTTTTTTAAATAATTAATAATAAAAATTTTCTGTTATGCAGGAGTCCTGCCTGGTCACTAGCAGTTGCCGCCACCGCAGTAACCGCCGCATCATCCGCATTCGGCCGTCCCACCATTATCCAGCTACTTAAATTTCATATTTTAAATTTTATATACTTTTTTTTATTTTTGATTATATATATTTTTCTTTTCATATTTTATATTTTTATTTTTTAATTTTTATATTCACACACACACATTTTGTAAATATGTATATATTAATTAAAAATTATTATTAATATTAAATCATATATTTACTTTAGAATAGGTCCTCTCTCCTTTCCTCATATTAACATTAAAATCTTATTATTATTTAAAAAATATTATTATAAAAAAAAGTCTCTCGCGAACACCTCGCGCTCTCCTTCGCTGCATCATCTCTCACAACATCTCTCTCTTTCTCTCTCTCTCTCATGCATATACGCCTCTCTTGCGATATCTCGCTCGCGTGTGCCTCGCGCTCTCCTTCGCGTCATCTCCTCGCTGTGGTACCTCTGCATCTTGCACTATCTCGCGACTGATATCTCTCTCCTTCGCGTGCGTCATCTCTCTCGCGTTTGCCTCGCGCTCTCCTTCGTGTCATCTCTCCCCGCGGACCCCTCACCCTTCAAGCTCCACGCGGTCTTTCGCGTTCCTCTCACCCCGCGGCCCCCTCGCGGACCCTAACCTCGCGGATGCCTTCCCCTCCCCGCGGACGCTTTCCCTTCCCCGCGGACCCCTCGCGGTACATCGCGGACGCTTTCCCCTCCCCGCGTATCGTCATTCCCCCTCCCCGCGTGACGTCATTCCCCTACCCGCGTGACGTCATTCCCCCACCCCGCGTGCCGTCATTCCCCCGCGCCTTTGGTTCCCCTCACCCCTCACCCCCCTCATTACCCATGGGTTAGAATTGGTACAGTATCACTACTTGTGTAGACAAGCTGCAGGACACGCGTTTACCACCACGCGAATCGTTTTATAGTTCCTTGACCGGTGATACGGTATCCGAAAGCGATTACATGCATGCCGTCAACGTGTGGCAGCAGTTCTCTATTCAAACTTTGGGCGAATACAGCGATCTGTACTTAAAAATTGATGTCTTGTTGTTGGCAGATATATTTGAAAACTTTCGCGACACTTGCATCGCGAGTTACGGACTCGACCCTGCGTACTACTACACTCTTCCCGGTTTTACGTGGGACGTGATGCTAAAACATACACGCGTAAATTTCGAACTATTCACAGACATTGACATGATTATGTTTATCGAACAGAGTATACGCGGCGGTCTGAGTCAGTGTTCAAGCAGATATGCGCGGGTCAACAACAAGTATATGCAGTCGTACGATTCATCGAAACCATCGTCGTACCTTATGTATTTCGATGTAAATAATCTGTACGGATGGGCAATGTGTCAACCGTTGCCTTACGCCAAATTTCAATGGGTTGAAGACATTTCAAACTTTGACGTTAGCGCGATCGCTCCGGATTCGCTCATAGGTTATATTCTCGAGGTCGATCTGGAGTACCCGCAAAGTAAACACAACACGCACGCTGACCTATCGTTCTGTCCGATGCGTGATAAACCGCCAGGCAAGCGGGAGGACAAGCTCCTCGCGACTCTGTACAATAAGATGCGTTACGTCATACACTACCGTAATCTGCAACAGTGCACTCGTCACGGTCTTCATATCGTAAAGATACATCGTATACTACAATTCGCTCAGTTTGCATGGCTCCGCGATTACATCGAACTCAATACGAAATTTAGAACACAAACGAGAAATGATTTTGAGAAAAATTTGTACAAACTGATGAACAACGCGGTATTCGGCAAAACTATGGAAAACGTTCGAAATCATGTGGATGTAAAATTATTGACAAAGTGGGATGGACGATACGGTGCGGAGGCGATGATCGCAAAACCAAATTTCCATAGCAGGAGCGTCTTTGCGGAAATCCTAATCGCCGTTGAATTACGTAAACTTGAAGTAAAATTCTACAAACCAATCTATGTCGGTATGTGCATACTCAACATATCAACAGTGTGTCTGTATGAATTTCACTACGAGTACATGTCATCGCTTTATTGTGAAAGATGACAGTTTAATATATCACATCGAGTGCGACGATGTGTACGAGAACATGAAACGTGATATCGCTAGATTCGACACGAGCGATTATCCAATTGATAACGCGTACGGTATGCAAACAAAAAGGTGCCGGGCTTGATGAAGGATGAGAACAACGGCGCGATAATGACCGAATTCGTCGGGCTTAGAGCAAAAATGTACGCTGTAAGGGACGGCAAAAAGGACATTAAAAAGGCAAAAGGGGTCAAAAGTAACGTAGTAGCGCGGAGTATAACATTCAACGATTATACGCAGTGCTTGAATGATGAGATTGAAATAACGCGACAACAGTCTTGTATAAGATCGAAAATGCATGAAGTGTATACCGTCCGCGAGACGAAAATTGCTCTGAGTCCGTATGACGACAAGCGGTATGTCATACCTGATTCGACTGACACATTACCATAGGGACATTACCGGATACCCTTATAAAATATAATGTATGTGTAATATAATGTTATGTGATATATGTGTATGTATTTCATATTGTAACAACTATTGGAAAGGTTGTATTAATAAAGATTTTGTATTTCATATATTTTAATATTTCAAATACTTTACATGTTGTACACATTATATTTTTCTTAAAAATAAATACAGTCTATATGAATTAAATCACATTGTCCTTATGTATCCAAGAGTTGTGCGAATTGTCAAAGCCCAGCCATTTCACGTAAACCTCGTCACCCCTCGTGCGCAGTACTTTCTCCACGAGATATACGTCCGGATAATTCTCCGGATGCAACTCGTGCTCGTAGAACGCTCCAGCGAAAGATTTTTTGCGAAAGTCTTCGAGTAGATAGCTTACGGGATTAGTACGCTGCACTTTAACAATCTTAAACACCTCGGTTGTTCAATTTGGCGTGTAACCCTTCTCGAAAAGTTTCTTGTACTTGCTAACGCGTAACGAATCACCTACTTTGACCTTTGCCGGACCCATGATATTTATGTGATTGTACACAGTAGCCAAGAGTTTTTCAGCGATCGCGGGGGTGACGTCGGCGGGTCGCATGCCGATTGTTCGATGCTTGCGCGCGTTGTAATCCAATACGAGTCGCGGCAACGCGTCGATCCACTTGTAAGTTCCATTCAGCGTAAATATCTTCCACATGTCGTTTTTCAATGTACGATTGAATCACTCGACGACCGATGCCTTCAATACCGAATATGTAGAATAGTGATTGATGTCATGTTTTCGCATAAGTCGTTGCACGTCAGCGTTGTAAAATTCCTTCCCCATATCGGTTTGAATGTTTTTTGTGCATCTCTTGCTATTTCGAATTATCGCGACGATAGCGTCAGCCGTCTCGCTTCCGCCTTTACTCTTGAGTGGTACAGCCCACGCGTACCTGCTCAACACATCAATGACGGTGAGTATAGTGGTAACCTCTGTTGAAACGAGAGTACGGACGCATCTCGACGATATCAGCTTGCCACAGATCATCGTATCCTTGCACTATGACATGTCTTTGGGGAAAATTTTTTCTCGCCGGCGCGTGTAGTTCGTTCACCAACTGCCGTCTCTCCAAACTATGCTGTTACTTCCATTGTTAACAATCCATTCGTAATCATCGATTGTTCTCGACAAAAAGAATCGATCAAGAGCGCAACCGTGGTTGTAAGATTGGAATTTGAGTTTAAGGAGAACGTGCCGAAAAATACAACTGTGTACTGTCTCATCATACATGATCGCGTGATCCAGTACAACCCGTTGACCAACGTTGTACGCAAAATCACCTAAGTGTTTGCATCAATTTAGAGAGGGGGAAAAAGAGCAGGATATATATCAAAGTGTTGTGAGATGGTTGTAGAGTTTCCTCATTCCTCTCGACTGACTCACATTGAAGAGAGATTTCATCATGTCTGTACCAACCTTTGTCGATCTGCAAGGATTCATCGTTTCGGACAAATTTATCGCGAAGGAAGTGGCAGTACTGAAAAGGGCAACTGTTCTCGCGCACTACAATTTTAAGAGTCCTGTAGCATGGCATCTTCTTACAAAATCTTAAAAGTCTCGGGCTTTATGGTTGATGGTAAATCATCATGGACTGCATTGGAAGGATGGAATCGTTGCGTACAGCATGGCGAAACGATTGATTACAATGGCTGTGATTGAAGATGATGAAATGCAGTCTACCGTATACGTTAAGGGATGTCAGAAACGAGAATGATTGACCTGTATGAAGTTAGCACCCCATTTTTGAAATTTTAAAATTCTAAAAGTTGTTCCAGGTTGTTCTAGACTTGTTCTAAATTGTTTCAGAAAATCAAATTTATATCATAAAAATTTTCGCGGAAAATTGAAAATATCAATTTTTTTACCCGGCACCCCATTTTTCGAAAATCGAACTTTTTAAGGTTTCTCTAGGTTGTTCTAGTTGTTCTAAACATTGTTCCAAAGTATTAGTTTGATTGGTCAAAAATTTTAAGAGATATTTAAAAAATACGAAAAATTAAAAAAAAAGTTTCTAGCCATTCTTCTATAAACAAAATAACTTACAACATTGTCGATTTAGATCATGTTTATAATCGTGTAGAACAAAATTTTTAAGACCGGAACAACAATATAAGGCCCACTTTACTCTTGCTCGAAAATATATTTTTCCATTTTTTGGGGGTAAAAGACTTGTTCCAAGCTTCCCGCTTTAAAACTATAGTATTCTCAATAGAACAACTCAGAACAAAATTTTTAAGACCGGAACAACAGGGTATGGCCCACTTTACTCTTGAGCTAGAAACTTTTTTCTATTTTTTTGGGTAAAAAACTTGTTCCAGGCTTCCCGATTTAAAACTATTGTATTCTCGACTAGAACAACTGAGAACAAAATTTTTAAGACCGGAACAACAGTGTAAGGCCTACTTTACTCTTGATCGAAAAATTTATTTTTCGATTTTCTTGGGTAAAAAACTTATTCCAGGCTTCCCGCTTTAAAACTATAGTATTCTCGACTAGAACAACTCAGAATAAAATTTTTGAGACTGGAACAACAGTGTAAGGCCTACTTTACTCTTGATCGAAAAATTAATTTTTCGATTTTCTTGGGTAAAAAACTTGTTCCAGGCTTCTCGCTGTAGAATTGAAGTGTTCTCAACCAGAACAACTCAGAACGAAATTATTACGACGAGAACAACAATATAAGGCCTACTTTACTCTTAGTTGGAATAGTATGCCGGTTCTAACACTGGCCCTTCGAGGGGGGCGCGGGGCGGGGCGGGGGAGTTCTCCATGGCGAGGGGGTATGACGTCACGCGGGGCGGGGAGATCTTGTAGGCGAGGGGGATGACGTCACGCGGGGCGGGGGCGCTTATCGCTGTGCGGGAGACGCTTATCGCGTATTGTTTTTCATAAACAAAACAGCGTATTGTATTACTTTGAATTATCTAACATGTTTTATTATAAACAAAACACCGCAAAGTGAGCGCCGATATTCGGCCGCCCTCGCGGTACTTCCCCCCCCATAAAGGACGCGCTTTGGCGGTACTTCCGCCCTCCCCCTTCACTGCCCATATGCGACGTTTCTTCCTCATTGTTTAGGAAGAATTCTTTTGCGATAATTTTGCCGACATTCGGCCGCCCTCGCGGTACCTCCCCCTTCCCCTCCTCCCTCTGAGGGGATCTTGGGAGGTCGCGCTTATCGCAATGAACACGTCGGGACACGTGTTTTTTTTCGCGGTAAAAGATCGTGTTGCATTACGAGCCAATATTCGGCAGCCTTTGCGGAACCTTTCCCCTCCCCCTAAGCGGAATTCTTTCTCATTGTTTAGGGAGCACCGATGTCCGGCCGCTTGAATTTTTATAAACAAAAATGAGCGCCGATGTCCGGCAGCTCTGTGTCAAAAGCGATAACGCGATGAAGGGAGATCACCTTTCTGATATGTAATTAAACAATCCGTTAATCATGAAGAGGGGAAGAAATGATTAGACGAAATAAGGACTGCTGCCACTTCAAACCATAGTACGTAATTTGCAAGCGCACAGATACGTCGGTCGAAAAAAGTATAGCGGGTGTAAGTGCTCTATAGAACGTGATTTTAAAAAGTGTGGAAATATTGTGCAGTAATGTGTAAAAAATGGAAAATAATAATTTCGAGGCAATATTAGATGAGTCGTCTGATGAAGATGTGATTGTCATCGAAAATGGAGAAGAGGTCTTTGAGAATAATGAGGCCATTGAGGAAGATGAAGACATGTATATAGATGTCGAAGAAGTGGACAACGAAGAAGTTATGAACATAGAAGAAGAATCATCCGATGATGATGATGACGATAATATAAGAATTTTAGAAGACTCCGATTATGATAGTGAGTGTAGTGCGGACCTTACTGAACAAAAACAAGTGCGGGTTCTAAAACTAGCTGATATCCACGATATTGACAAACTACAAAAAATGTGTTGCATTTCTTTTTATTATGAATTTAATAACGACAAATTTTGCACAGCATGTTTTTTGCGAGTCAATGACTTATTTTCACGTGCTAGTGCTGTGCGGAAACACGATACTGAAAGATACATTTTACTTTTGGGAGATAGATGCTGTGAATGTCGATTATCAGTGTCTCAAATAGTATCGTGCAGTCTATGCCCTATTTGCAGACAATAAACTGTTTAAAAATTAAAACACTTAAAGTGAGAACTCTGAAAGTGAAGATGGCGTCTCAGGAAAGATTGAAGAACATTCCAGTGACTTCGATAGTGCATTATTTAAGAAATCGCGAACTTGATGTGCAAAAACCGCAAGCAAAAGATGTGACCCATTCGAAGCATACTTGTTATTCCCACGTTTCTGTTGCGATCAATCTCCACGCCATCGAGTTCATATCGAATCTCATCAAACATGAATGCGACGCAATTATTTCCCAGTATCACATCAGATCCTTCGGCTGGTCTATTTATCCTTAATTCTCCTTCGATGTATAGAAAACTGTCAAACGGCAACGTATACAGATCCTGTTGTTGTATGGGTATTCTTATGTCATCACTGTATCCGAACGTGGTTTTGGCGAACGGGTTGTACGTGTGAGTCTCAATTTTGATGATGCGATCGTTGAAGATTGGCTCTTCCCCGATGTTGAGGATGTCGGTCATTGTTCAGATATTTCGCACCGCGAATCCCAAAGATTGTAAAAATGCAACGTTTGATGCATTCAGTTTCTTTTTCTTGGCGCAACCGGATGATTGGATATTAGCGAATGTCGACGTTGTTGTTGTTGTCGCTGGCTCCGTAAAGATTGTGTTATCTCTCGTGTCTTTCGATCCGTTCAACACGAGCATCTCATACGCCGCACACGTACGTTATCACTGTCGTCGTCGTACGTGCAATCTAATGGTGATCTCTTCTCCTCGAAAATCGAGCAATCGTCTCTCCTGATCGACAACGCCTAACGTTAAATCCATAATGCTCCGCGCGATGATCGGCAAGTAAATGATGTGCGCCGGTGTTTCCGATATCTTATATCCTGGTGGTACCCTCGGTGAAAATTCATGTATCGTATGAACGAGTTTGCCGTTGCTGTACGCGCCCGCGGTCACGTTACACTCTACGCGGATAATGTTCACGTTGATAATGTTAATCGGCATGTCCGACTCGTACCATTATCGCGGCTACAGTATACGGTTCGAGAATCCCAGCAGTGATCCATTGTTGTTAGGCTTGTTAAAATTCATTCTGTAGGCGCATTTGATCTCGCTCCTCATCGTATTGTAATTAGCGCGGAGCACTATCGGATATTCTCCATCTTCAAAGTCACCATTGTCAATGTGTCTTTTATCGTCATCACGAACAGCGTGTCGCGGACGTTTTCGTGAAATTGCATGTTTCAAAAACTCATGTCTCGCTTGCAGCTCGTAATTTCCGCGTCATCTTTGCCAAAATAAAATTCATTATTCGAGGAATTCACGTTCGATATCGTGTGATAAGTCTCAAAATCTGCTAGACCGAGTTCGTATTCATCGTCGCTCAAATCTATGGCGGGAAAGTAGTTTGCCGCGAGGACGCTACTCTTTCCAGTCAGCGTGAATGTCATAGACATATCGGCAAAACTGTTTAACGAATACTGAGTTAAATAATGCAATGTCCGTCTTTAAATTTACGTGTATCGACCGTTCGTAGAAACTGCAAACACAATTGTCCACAGATGCTCTGATCATAAGTTTAAACAGGTGTGTGATTGTACTGTATCTTTGTCACGTTCCGTCCGAAATATTGCACCAATTCATTCGGTGGTCGAAGATTGCCAAAACTGTCGAAATATATAGCGCGATTCCTCTTTGCGTACGCCACCCAATGAGTACCTGATCCTTTAGCGTTATCCAAATTTATGATGCTGCTCTCGTTTTGATATATACCACCGATCGGTAGCGAATCACGCATGAAAACACCTCTAAAGTATGGAATGCGCATACGTTTTGCCAGTTGCAGCAATTGTATATTAGTAGTTTCGCCCTTTGGCATTTTTAGCGTCTCTTTGACGTTTTTTTTTCTTTTTGAAACTCCTCGTCCACGTTTGTATGGAGCGAGATACAATCCGTGATCTTCCATGGCGCGATTGTGACGTAGCATCTCTTGCAACTGACATTGTGCAGCTTTTCCGTCGTTCATCATCTTTGCTACACCAGCCGCTCCACCAATCATGGATCCAAGCGCGCCCAACATTGGTAGAATCGGTAATACACCCCCACGTTTCGCTACCGGAAGTATCCGTTTCTTCGTCGTCTTTTTCTTTGTCTTCGTCGTCGTCTTCAGGCCCATACCGAGCTTCGTCTAGGTTTTCATCGCTGCCCAGACAGCTGTGGCGGCGGCTCTGTCACCGAGAGTCGAATCTCTCGCAATGATACGAGTTCGCGCTTTGTCGGCGAGTACCTTATCCGCCACGTGTCTCTCGGTGAGATCGTTGCTCCGAGAGTACGCAATATCGTGTTCACGGCACGCCGTGTCCAATTGGTTGATACCTCGATCGCCTCTGGCTAATCTCTTTTGTAGCCGCGTGCCCGGACCACAAAACTAATAGCCGGGGATATGGAATTCGATTGGAAGTGCGTTTATTACGTGATTTAATAGTCCTCTACCTATTTTTTTCGCTGACATTCGCTGCAATCCTTTATCATCGGCGCTGGACCGTCGATGTGCGTTCGCTGCCACGGTCGATTGTAATGTTCGAAACAACGGCGACAGGTCTGAATCTCTGGATCCGCCTTTATGTGTTCCGGAAGGTTGTCCCACACGTAGTGGATGTGATTTTCACATTGCAGTAAAACTGCTTTTGGCACAAATTGCAGCTGTTCAGCGGTTAAACCGTGAATATCGGAGGCACTTTGTTAGCAGAACAAACATTTTTTCGTTACTGAGCGATTCATGGTTCCGCGCAGCTATAAATAGGCGTTCGATTCAATCGGGGAGTGGGAAAATGAGATTCGTGCGACAACCTTTGACGATACGCGTGACGAATTGCGACGACAGATTACGCTCGGTGGGAAACAACGTGGAGATGCGCAGACATGGTACGATGTTGCCGACTACTATACGCGCGATCGTATGCGGCCCCTCGAATTGCGGTAAAACTAACGTCTTGATTAGTTTGATAGAAAGCCCGCACGGTGTTTGCTTCGAAAACGTGTACGTGTACTCAAAGTCGCTGCAACAGCCAAAATATCGGTATCTGGAGAATTTGTTGACGTCGATCGAAGAAATCGGCTACTTTACATTCTCCAATAACAGTGACGTCACTCCACCGAGCGAGGCATGTCCAAACTCGATTTTCATCTTTGATGACGTGTGACAAGCAAGATACGATAAGAGAGTACTTTTCAATGGGACGCCACTCGAACGTTGATTGCTTCTATCTCTGTCAGACGTACGCGAGAATACCAAAACATCTTATACGCGACAACGCGAACTTACTGAACTTGTTTAAACAGGACGGTACCAACTTGAAACACGTGTACAACGATCATGTGAATACCGACATGTCGTACGAAGGTTTCAGTAAATTATGTCGTATTTGTTGGCAACAAAAGTATGGATTCCTAGTGATAGACAAGGACAGCTTGCTTACAAACGGGCGATACAGAAAAGGATTTAACGAGTTTGCGATACCGCAAAACGATTAGTCGCTGCCGATATTCTGTCGAGAAGAGTGAAACGCGAGCACTCTGCAGACATGGCTGATAACCATAACATTCGCGAGCGTGAAAAGATTGCGAAGGAAATTGTGAAAACGAGCGAATCGATCCGTAAGAAACATCGTCCTTTAAAGACGTAAGATCGATGACGATATCGCAGTCAAGACTCACTTTAAACCTATTATCGAACCACTGCAAAAGATTGTCGACAACGCGAGCTTGATCGCAGTGAAATACGAACCTGAGAGTTAAGCTGACGTGAAAATTAAAACGTTACCCGCTGTTAAGCGGTACGAGGAGGAGGAGGAAGGTGCGACACCGAAAAAGAGAAAACGACCAAACACAAATCGTTCATCGACACCACGTACATCGGACGGATTTTTACCGGATGAACCACCGATAAGCTTTACACCGTCCACCTCTACACAGTCCGCGACAACGAGAATCCTACCATTTACAATACCCGAATCACTCGCAAACGAAAATGTTTTCGAAACCACAAGCAACTCACTTGAAACATCCGTTCGAAACACGTTACAAACGTCGGAAGGTCAAGAAATGTTGCGAGAGCACTTCGGACCACTGGGACAAAAATACATGGGTGCTCTCCTCGGTGGCGATAAAAAAAACGAGATCGATCACGTATATGGTGTCTATTTCGAAAAGGATGGAATGTTGCTCGGTAACAAACGATTTGACATGGATAAATATGATTCTATAATTATAGACAAAATAAAGTACATTGGTACACCTGGATTATACGAGCTAGTCTTCAAGAGGATTCCCGATGATGTTATTTACACGGAAGACGATATGCAAAAATACAAGAGAATATTATTGGCGACGAACGCGCATAAACGCAAATATGATGCGCAAGGTCAATTACGGAGCAACAAGGGATACAAATACAAACCAATAATCGCACCGTTGATGTCAATTGAAAAGAAAAAATCTGGAAAGGGTGTATTCATGCCTCAAGCGATGACGCTAACCGACAATAAAATCGATTACGTACACTGGGACGACCCCAACGAGCTAGTGGATCGGGTACGATTGCTCGATGCTTCGCGCCGAGCTGGCCACAACGCTCACGACAACGAGATCCTGTCGATCATCGAGGAACTTCGCGAAGCAGGCATTATTATAAATTAAACGGGGTCTCGGCAAAACTAATCAGTCGATCGGCGTCATTCGCATCGAAAAATGCCTATCAACAAATTTGGATTATTCGAACGGAGAAATGATGCAACTGGCACAAGCGATCATTGGGATAGATTGGTGAGAAGTTACGTGCGCGGAAACGCCCTGTGTCGTGTCGCTACAGACTATGATGCAAGATCGCGCAAGATTCGTCGTGTAGCGCAACCTGAAGCTGACACTGATGCTGTCAACAAACTGTATGTGGAATCCTGCGTTAAAAGATTGATGAATCAACAGAAAGAATCAGATGAGAAGCTGACTTCGTTCGAGAAGGACGTGCGAGCAGTACAGACTGCGATAAACGAACTTCAACGTACAGCTAATGCTAACTCAAAAACGACCTGAATGAGCAGCAGTGAACGGGTTAGGAGCGGCTATCGAACGGTAATCAAACATCTACGAAGGGTTATCGAATGGCTACGAACAATTATCGAATGGCTACGAAGGATTATCGAACTGCTATCTAACTACAATGAGTGGTAGTGGTAGTGAACGGCCTAGCAACAGCTGCGAACGAGGGTACGAACAACTCAAGCAGGGTTGCGAACGAGGCTACGAACAAGTCATTAAAGGCTACATACAAGGCTACTATCAACTCAGGAACGGCTGCGAACGGGTCAGGAACGGTTGCGAACGGGTCAGGAACGGCTACGAACGGGTTAGAAACGTTGTGAACAAGGCTGCGAACGAATCAAGAACGATTTTCGAATGTCAAGAACGGAAGTAAACAACGCAAGAACGGCTATGAACGGCTCAAGAACGGGTCAAGAACGGCTACGAACGGGTCAAGAACGGCTACGAACGGGTCAAGAACGGGTCAAGAACGACTACGAATGGCTCAAGAACGGCTCAAGAATGGGTCAAGAACGGCTACGAACGGGTCAAGAACGGGTCAAGAACGACTACGAACGGCTCAAGAACGACTACGAACGGCTCAGGAACGGGTCAAGAACGGCTACGAACGGCTCAGTAACGGAAATGAGCGATAAAACAAGCAGCAGTAAACGACGATCGGGAAAAAAAATCGACGAAGCGATGAAACAACATAGTTTGAAGAGACGGCAGTTGGTGAACGAACTGCACGCGCCGGCGAGAAAAATTTTTCCCCGAAGACATGTCATAGTGCGAGGATATGATGATCTGTGGCAAGCCGACATCGTCGAGATGCGTCCGTACTCTCGTTTCAACAAAGGTTATCACTACATACTCACCATCATCGATGTGTTGAGCAAGTACGCGTGGGCAGTACCACTCAAGAGTAAAGGTGGAAGCGTTGACGCTATCGCCAAAATAATTCGAGATAGCAAGAGATGCCCGAAAAACATGCAAACTGATATGGGGAAGGAATTTTACAACGCTGATGTGCAACGGCTTATACGGAAACATAACATCAATCATTATTCTACATATTCGGTAATGAAGGCATCGGTCGTCGAGCGATTCAATCGTACGCTGAAGAATGACATGTGGAAGATGTTTACGCTGAATGGAACTTACAAGTAGATCGACGCGTTGCCGCGACTCGTATCGGATTATAACGCGCGCAAGCACCGAACAATCGGCATGCGACCCGCCGACGTCACCCCCGCGATCGCTGATAAACTTTTAAAAACGGTATATAGTAACATAAAGATTGCCGCTCCGGCGAAATTCAAAGTAGGTGACTCGGTACGCGTTAGCAAGTACAAGAAACTTTTCGAGAAGGGTTACACGCCAAATTGACGACGGAGGTTTTTAAGATTGTTAAAGTGCAGCGTACTAATCCCGTAAGCTATCTACTCGAGGACTATCGCAAAACATCTGTCGCTGCAGCGTTTTACGAGTATAGGCCTTCACACACGAATCTTCTTAACACGTATTACTATCGTAAAATCAACCGTAAGGAAATCATCCAATCAGAGTCAACTATTCCTCTCTACATTTTTCTACGCAAGACAGAAGCCGTAGCGGTGAAAAATTTCTTAAGGATGAGATTCTAACGTTTACGTCGTTTACGTATACAGATTTTGAGGTTATATATTGTGTTTTAAATGAGCGATCATAATAGATACTGCTTATTAAATAATATGTTTGCTTATTCATTTAAAGAAAATTCAAGTGAAATGATCGACAATGATGCTACGATTAAATCAACCGACGAATTGCTCATTGACTGTGTGAGAGGTTATCCTCATCTGTATAATCATCAAGACAAAAATTTCAAAGATCATTTAATGAAAGAGAATTCGTGGAAGGAAATCGCGTCAGTCATGAAAATGTCAGGTAAGATTAATAAGATTAATACGATTAATTGGAACAATCAATGACATATAATTTGATGGTTTGAAAACATATAGTTTCAGAGTGTCAAGCACAATGAATTAGACTACGTGACAAATTTGCCAGAGAAAAACGACAGAAGGAAATAGAAACAAGGAGTGGTAGTGAAGCTAGTCGTCGAAATACATTCGTCTTGTATGAAAATATGCTGTTTTTAGAAAAACACGTTAAAAGGAGGCGGTATGTTTGTCTCCCCATGCTATAATCTATTATATTAATCTATCTAGTTTCATTCTATTTAACATTAGATGGTTTTTCTTTTCAGATCGTATACTAACGTGTCGAAGCGTCCCAAGTTGGCATTTGATACTGAGAGGAATTCAATCATTGAATCGGAGTCGTTCATATCTGTTTTAAATGAAAATAGCGAGCTATCACCAATGTCGACTACTTTATTTAATGAGGATAACATTTCTTTGACGACTCCAAATGTAATTACATATGAAAAGACTCCTTCACGTTCGCCAGCTTCTCAATCGTCTTCGCCTGTGCAAACTATGCGAAAGTCTGTTTTGGAATGGGAAGATTCCAATCATTCGATAGGATCAACACCCTCTCCAGCACCTCTACAAAGTGGATTACGATCAACACCATCTCCAGCACTTCTACAAAGTGGATCGCGATCAACACCATCTCCAACACCTCTACAAAATGGATTACGATCAACACCATCTCCAGCACTTCTACAAAGTGGATCGCGATTAACACCATCTCCAGCACTTCTACAAAGTGGATCGCGATCAACACCATCTCCAACACCTCTACAAAATGGATTACGATCAACACCATCTCCAGCACTTCTACAAAGTGGATCGCGATCAACACCATCTCCAGCACCTCTACAAAGTGGATCACGATCAACACCATCTCCAGCACTTGCACCACGAGAATGTACGTCAAACATCAAGAAAACCAAAGACTTGAATAAGATGGAAGAATCTTTTTTTAATTTGACTCAGATTATGCAGCAACGTTTCATGGATCCACATAATTCAAGATCTACAAGCACTGCTGATAATTCATTTGCTTCATTAATAGTTGCAGAGTTAGAAGCCTTACCAGAAGCTGAAAAAAGAAGTAGGAAACAAAGAATCTTACAAATTTTATATGAGTCTTACAATGCTTGATTATAAGGAAGAAATATATTTTAAAACATGATTATAAGGAAAAAATATATTTTAAAACATTAAATACAGTATTTTACACAAATTACCTCTAATTATAATTACTTATAAATAATTCCTTGTCTATTATAAAATTTATAATTTTACAAGAAAAGTTATGTTAATATCTCGAATTAATTTTCAGGAAGATCTATTCCATTAAAACCTCTGCGAACGTATGCATATTGCCATGTCACTTCACCTTCAGAAGTCAAAAAATAATTTTTTAACATATCCCTTTGACTGTATGCTTCGATTCTTGCTCGATGCGCGCTTGATGGTCTAAGATTTTGAATTCCTGCAGTATTCTCCTTTCGCCATTCTCCAGGAATAACATTACCATTGTCCAATTCCGTATCTACGTAATTACTCGGGCAGTATGTTCTATGACTTGCTTGCATTCGGTTGTTTTCTGTCATAAGGAAGTTATGGAGACACAAACAAGCCATAATAATTTTGTCCGCACTATCAGGATGCAAAGAGATTGGGTGAGTGAAGATTCTCCAGCGTGCTGCAAGAATTCCAAAAGTATTCTCAATAGTCCTTCTAGCCCGCGAGAGTCGATAGTTGAAAATTGCTTTGTCCTCGGATAAATTTCGACCAGAATATGGTCTCATTAGGTTTTTTGTCAACTGGAATGCTTCATCACCTACAAAAAAACATGGTGTCTCTGAATTGTTTCCAGGTAATCTTGTGTTTTCTGGCAAGTCGAGTTCTCCATCAAACAGAGCTTGTCCAAATTCGGATTGGGAAAAAACACCAGCGTCGTTGTTGCTTCCATAAGCTCCAACGTCTACAAGTGTAAACTTGTATTCATGGTCGCAGGCTGCCATCAGCACCGTGCTGAAAGTTTTTTTGTAGTTGTAATATAAGCTTCCTGAATTGGGCGGTGCGTTAATTTGCACATGCTTGCCATCTATGGCTCCTACACAATTCGGTGTCAATCAAGTTCCAGGTTCTCCAAAAGCCATTGCAAATTTTTATCCACTCTTCTCTGATTGGCTTTCGCAGATATAAAGGTTCCAGTACATTTATTAATACATTGCAAGTTTCTTTCACCACCTTATAAATCGTAGATTCACCAACGCGGTAGGCTAATGCAATTGACAGTAGCAAATCTCCAGTTGCAAGATACCTGTACAGTAGTAATATTGAAAAGGTTGATTATTAGATAAGCATAAAAACTATCCGTTTAATGTGTGTCCATTTATTTATAAATAAAATATTGCACGTACCTGAGAGTAATAGCAAGTCTCTGCTCCGGTTGTAAAGCTCTCCAATTTCTTTTCATCAAATGTGCTCTCATTTTTTCGAGTAAATTGTTAAAAAGCGGTAATGTTATTCGGGTGTAACGAAAAAACATAACTGGATCTAATTTCATTTCTTGCAGCAAGTTCATATAATCTCCTTGCTCGTTACGTTGACAGTTGATGGGACGGACCCACCATCTTCTCTTAGCCCACTTTTTTGATTTCTCTCGGCGACATAGCAATATGAGACCAGCACCCAGAACTAAAAGTCCCAGCAACATTTCCTCTCCATCATCCACAATTCAGGAAAAGTATTCTACAAAAATATTTTTTTCCTTGATTATCCTGCATAGAATTTTGCATAACCTAAAAAACGATATCAAATACCTTTTCTTTTCAGATTTTTTTTGTAATAATAAATAAATATTATTTTACTCAGATTTTCTCATTCAAAGCGGCTTTCGCATTAAAAAAAATGAATATAAAAATGATTTTATAGTAAAAATATATAAATACAAATAGTTTACATTGTAAATTATGAAATGTCAAAACATATATTGTAAATATATTGTTATCAACGTTTTACTTACTTTTCACAATAGAACGTAAATACAATACAAAAACGAAGATACAGCAAGCAGCACTTGACACTTTACGATCTTTCTTCAATGATGATGATGACTGTGGACTGTGGTCGAAGCTTACGGTTTACGGCAGTCGTGTGTGATGGCGCTTACGTACTACGGCTTACGGTTGACGTATTACATGTTAAGAAGATTCGTGTGTGAAGGCCTTATGAGCATCGCGCGAATTATCCGGACGTGTATCTTGTGGAGAAAATACTGCGCAGGAAAGGTGACGAGGTTTACGTGAAATGGCTGGGATTTGACAATTCACACAATTCTTGGATACATAAGGACAATGTGATTTAATTCATATGGACTATTTATTTTAAGAAAAATATAATGTGTACAACGTATAAAATATATAAAATATACATGAAATATATGAAATACAAAATCTTTATTAATACATCCTTTCCTTTAATCGTTAAAATATATTACACATATGTTACATAACAATATATCATACACACATACACACACACACATTATACTACATTATATTTTATAAGAGTATCTTGTAATGTCCCCATGGTAATGTGTCGGTCGAATCAGGTATAATATACCGCTTATCGTCGTACGGACTTAGAGCAATTTTTGTCTCGCGGATGGTATACACTTTGTGCAATTTCGATCTAATACATGACTGCTGACGTGTCATTTCAATCTCGTCATTCAGGCACCGCGTATAATCGTCGAATGTTATACTACGCGTTACGACATTACTTTTGACACCTTTTGCTTTTTTAGTGTCTTTTTTGCCGTCCACCCTCACCGCGTACATTTTTGCTCTAAGCCCGACGAATTCGGACATTATCGCGCCGTTATTCTCGTCTTTCATCAAGCCTGGCACCTTTTTGTTTGCATGCGCTATACCGTACGTGTTGTCAATTGGATAATCGCTCGTATCGAATCTAGTGATATCGCGTTTCATGTTCTCGTACACATCGTCGCACTCGATGTGATATATTAAACTGTCGGTGTCGGTGTACATTATCCGACATCTTTCACGATAGAGCGGTGACATGTACTCATAGTGAAATTCGTCCAGACACACTTTCGATATATCGAGTATACACATACCAACATAGATTGGTTTGTTAAATTTTACTTCTAGTTTACGTAATTCAACGGCGATTAAATTTTCCGAAAAGACGCTCCTGCTATGGAAATTTGGTTTCGCGATCATCGCTTCCGCACCGTATCGTCCGTCCCACTTTGTTAATAATTTTACATCTACATGATTTCGAACGTTTTCCATAGTTTTGCCGAATACCGCGTTGTTCATCAATTTGTACAAATTTTTTTCAAAATCATTTTTCGCTTGTGTTCTAAATTTCGTATTGAGTTCGATGTAATCGCGGAGCCATGCAGATTGAGTAAATTGTAATACGCGATGTATCCTTACGATACAAAGACCGTGATGTGTACACTGCTGCAGGTTGCGATAATGTATGACGTAACGCTTCTTGTCATATAGCGTCGCGAGGAGCTTATCTTCCCGCTTGCCGGGCGGCTTGTCGCGCGTCGGACAGAACGGTAGGTCAATGTGTGTGTTGTGTTTATTTTGTGGGTACTCTAGATCAACCTCGAGAATATAACCTGTGAGCGAATCCGGAGCGATCGCGTTAACGTCAAAATTTGAAACGTCTTCGACCCATCGAAAATCGGCATAAGGCAATGGTTGACACATTGCTCATCCATACAAATTATTTACATCGAAGTACATAAGGTACGACGATGGTTTCGATGGATCATATGACTGCATGTACTTGTTATTAGCATGCGCGTATCTGTTGGAACATTGACTTAGACCACCGCGTATACCCCGTTCAATAAACATAACCATGTCGATATCGGTAAGCAATTCAAACGTAATATTTGTATGTTTTAGCATCGCGTCTCATGTATACCCGGGAAGAGTATAATAATATGCAGGATCGAGTCCGTAACTCGCGATGCAAGTGTCGCGGAAATTTTCAAAAATATCTGCTAATAACAAGACATCAGTTTTTAAGTACAAATCGCTATATTCGCCTAGAGTTCGAAGGGAGAATCGATTCCAGACGTTCTCAGCATGCGTGTAATCGCTCTCGGATACAGTGTCACCGGTTAAAGAACTGTAAAACGATTCGCGCGGCGGTAAACGCGTGTCCTGCAGCTTGTCCACACAGTCAATGTACTCGTACGGAAAGACACCTTTTCGCGTTAATAATTCAAAATTGTGAACGGATAATGTGGAAAAATTAAAACGTAAAATTTTTAACTTATCCTTCTCGAGGAAGGATGCCAGTTTGTCAAGAGCTACTAGCACTGAGAAATTTGTATGAATCGATGAATCGTAATTTTATGCAAGCTTTCCGATCTTTATCGTCGTCGTCAGTACTATTGATAGTCTTTGTAAATAAAATGTATTTTTCTTTTGTTATTGGAAGCACATCTACACGTCCTTCGTATGCGGTAGCTATTTCTTTTATGATAAAATGTGCGTCGTAACCGGATAAATTGTAGAAAACTACAGGAATGACATAAGAGTCTTTGTAATTTAGATTACAGTTTGAGTGCGCGGGACCCCTGTATCGCCCGGTCAGATGACAATGATCGCGTACGCGTGTATCATCCGGCGCAAACGGTTTTTCGCAAATGTGACATTGCATGGCGCTATGAAATTTTTCCCACTCGTCTGATGTTAAATTTATCATGGGGACATTATCAGACAAAATACCCTTTATGCGATGCGCTAATTCCTCGAGTTTGTCGGCGAACCACGCGACACAATCGGCACCGCGATAAGATCGGTATGCGGATAATGTTTCATCGTACGAGCATTGCACATAGTACCCAACGCTAAATACCTCGTGATGTTGATCGTATGACACGTGTTCCGATGTCTTCCTCAGCACACACTCCAAGTCGGCGTACACTACAAACGGAAGTCGCTCCTTTCTATTGTAGTTGTCGAAGCCGAGCCACTTATCTTTATCGTTTGGTAACCGGATAGCGCAGTCGTTCATTTCTCCACAGTCTATCGTATGTGCCTGCAACTTGTCCTCTGATCCGAAATAATGCAAGCATCTGTGAAAGAAAAAAATTACTATTTTATTTACAATTTTATTTACAATTTTATTTACAATTATATATAATTTGCAATAAATATACATACCGATCGCAGATATATTTCTTGTGGTCATGTTTGCTCAGTTGCGAGCTTATGAGGCGAGACAGATTTTTGATATACGCGAAATGTCCAACGTTGTCGTCCTCCTCCACGTACAGCAAATTCACATGTTTTTCTTTTTTTCGATCGGCGAGTCGTATCGGAAGAATTGATAGTTCCTTCTTCCTCTCGATACCGTAGATTTTACGGTGTCGAGCATTAATTTCTCGACACTTCTTGCGTGATCGACACGTGGCTATCGGAGAACCTGCGCGACAAAGAAAGTGACATATTTGTCATATTGCGGACCTTCTCACGCGGATCGGAATGCGCTGTTTATTTGCTCGCGACCCCGTACGATATTTCACTAGCCAATTACCGCTCGCCAGGTCGATCTCACGTAGCATGTACGCCCGGCCAACTTACCCGGCCGATCAGTGAGCCCTCGAATTTGGAGAAAGATAGACGCGTGATAATCGAGAAATCGCCGCGATCACTTTCGTCGATTATACGCGCCATCGCTATAAATCGTCTCGATCGCTTTCGTCGCTATCCGCGACATTGTCCAGAGAGATTATTGTAAAACGCGGATTTGTGTAATAAAGAAAACTGTGATCCCGAATCGAACAGAGTGACTTTTCCCATCCTTCATACGCGACGGAGAGTGGATCGAATACAACTCGTTGCCTTTCGAAGACCGGCACTCTCTTAAACAGTTAATTAACGGAAACAACCATCCAACCGTTAACATTTTGGTCCTTCGAGCCGGATATATCGAGACGCAACGGCCCTTCGCGCTCTGGTTCTCTCGCGCGCTCGCTCTCTCTCTCGCTTGATCACGCGATCCGCGCGTGGCTAATATCGGCGGTCTCTCTCTCTCTCAACTCTCGCGCGCTCGATTCTCACCCCGCCTTCGGCAGGTATACGCGCGCTTGCTACGCGTTTCGCGCGCCGTCGCACGTTTAATACATGATCGGGCTGTTTATTCCCGGTGCTGCGAATGCTTTTGGAATTTATACGAACAGTGCTGTGTAAAGTGGGTGACTCGAGGCGAAAGACAATTTCGAAGAGTGATTGCTTCGAAAGTAACTGACCGTACGGGCTCGCTCAATTTGGAGCGTCACACACTCGCTCCGTAAAAATCAGTGTTTGGTGCGTGCGCACCCTTGCGCTCGCCGCATTAGTGATTGTGACGAGTGCTCGCCTCTCTTCGCGACCTCGGACAACAAGGCCGCATCGCTGCCGCGTCCGTGCCCTTAGCACATCTGCTGTGCTTTCCACGCGCATTCTACGTGTTAGTCGCTAGCGCTGTGCGCGTCTCCGACTCCTAAACCAAAACAGAGTCGCGAGCTGAGTAATCGTGTCGCGAGTTTTGACAACTCCGCGATTCTAATTACTGTGGATTGACATTTGCTGAGTCGTTAGCTCACAGAACTACGAGCGATCCGCACTCGCTCTCTAAAGATCAGTGCCCTTAAGCGTGAACCAGACGTTCGCCGAATTTGAGTGTTTGTCACGAGTGCTCGCTTATCTCCGCGACCTCGGACAATCGGGCTGTATCGTATCACACCAGCCCGCCGCACAATCGACGCGCTTTTTCAGAGATACTTATACGCCGTTCGCGCGACTTGTCTAGTTCGTGGACGGACACAAGGACGATCATGTCGCAGGATCTCCATAATCTCCTGATTGAGCAGGAACAAACGATTAAATCGATCAAGCGAGTATTGGTCAATTATAAGAAGCTGTCCAAACCTCATATTACCTTGTCGAAGACGAAAGGACGACTATCACACTTAGAAGATCTGTGGGCAAGATGTCAAGCGTCCGATTGATGCAGACTGCCACCGCGGAGGAACAGAAGACCGACCCTTACTTCTCTAAGGACGAGATTCTCGATGCCGAAGATGCATTTTTGGAGGCTGCGGACTATCTCAACGATACGATCGGTAAATTTACGAAGGTCGAAACCGGGTCCTCTGACACAGGTAACGAATCATCTTTTCGGGATTCACTGGCCGGAACTTCACTGCAATTGCCTCGCATCTCGCTTCCTAAATTTTCGGGTAACTTTTCGGAATGGGAAAATTTCCGCGGCATTTTCGAGTCTCTCGTCGCGGCTAATGACTCTTTGTCGAATACTCAAAAACTGCATTATTTGAAAGCGAGCCTCACCAGTGATGCCGCGTTACTTGTCAATAATATCCGCGTTTCCGACGCGAATTATAACGCCGCATGGCAGCTCCTTACCAAAGAGTATGACAATCAGAACGCGATTATTCACGCGCATATTCATACATTCGCGGACTTGCCTAAAATGAAAACTGAAACAGTTGGCGAACTGAAAAGACTTCGCGATAACGTCTCCGCTTCTCTCGCTGCTTTGACGAATCTCGATCGTCCGGTCACTCAATGGGATGATCTATTGGTTTACATTATATCGCAGAAATTCAGTACACACACTCGTAATGAATGGAACTTGACGCGAGGCAATTCAGTAGCGTATCCCACGTATAAGGAGATACACGATTTCATGACATGTCGAATTCGCGGTCTAGCGGACTACTCCCACACGCAATCAAGTTCTGTGTCAAGTAATTCGAGCGGCAATAAATCTCGCTCGTCAATTAATCATGTTGCGATAGTCAAATGCGTAAAATGTTCAGGTAATCATTGTTTGGCAAAATGCGACAGTTTCTTAAATCAATCGGCTGATCAACGTAAAATTCTCGCGCGTCAGTATAAATGCTGTTTTAATTGCTTGAAATCGGACCATCAATTAAGAAATTGTCAAAGCAAAGGTCGGTGTAATACTTGCCGTCGAGCGCATCATTCTCTTCTTCACAGCGATAATGACGCTAACGAGAAGAAGGTGGACCTTCGCACGGCCGCGTCTCCTTCGGACTCTGCGTCAGACACTAAACCGTCGCTTCCGATGGCCACGGCGCCGCAATCCGCTGCTGTCGCGTCCGTGCAAAGCGTTCATGCCACGCGAGAAAATATAGATTCGCCTCCTCATGTACTTCTCGCTACCGCTTGGGTCAGTCTCACGACTCCTGAAGGTCGTACCTTTAAATTGCGTGCCTTGTTAGATCAGGGATCTACATATAGTTTCATATCAGAATCGCTTTGCCAAACAATGCACACTAAGCGTTATCGTACCGGTTTGAAAATACACTGCTTCGGTGAAAAATACAGCGGTATCGCCAAGTCGCGCGTGAGTTTATCTATTGCACCGTGCTCGGGACCAGGCCCCTCCTTTCCATTTACCGGTTACGTTTATCAGAAAATTACTGCTTATACGTACAGCTTCTCAGACAAGACCCGTCGAAGTGTGGCCGCATCTACGCGATCTGCAGCTCGCGGATCCCCATCCGTCGAGTAGTCACCCGATTCACGTGCTTATCGGTGCTGATCTATACGGAACACTGTTGTTAAAGGACCTCCGGCAAGGACCTCTCGGTACCCCCACCGCGCAACTCACCGTATTCGGGTGGATTATTTCGGGTCCGACCGGGAGCAGCTCCTCCGCTCCGGAGTCTACTTCAGTATTGCATTGTGTATCTTGTGACGATACACATTCGCTTCTTCAAAAGTTCTGGGAGGACGAAAGTGTTCCCTCTCAAACCCCTCTCTCAGAAGAGGACGAGCGTTGTGAACAACATTTCGTTAATACTCATACGCGTAATTCGCACGGACGGTACGTTCTACGCCTGCCGTTTAAAACCGGACCTCCTCGCATGGGCGATACGCTTCAGAAGGCTTCGGTTTTGTATAAGAAAATGGAGCGTCGGTTAGAACAAAAACCGGAAATAGCCGCTCAATATCACGATTTCTTGAAAGAATATAAATCTCTGGGTCATATGGAGGAGGTGAGTTTTCATAAATCGTCTCACTTCCCTCCGGTGTATATCCCTCACCATTTTGTACTACGCGAGTCTAGCTCGACAACAAAATTACGCGTAGTTTTTAACGCTCCAAAGCTCCCAACGGGCTCTCATTAAACGACCACCTCATGGTGGGTGCCAAACTTCAGCAAGACATCTCAGCTATCATATCTCGCTGGCGACGATTTTGCTACAAAGCGGACATCGAAAAAATGTTCCGTCAGATATTAGTGCATCCTGATGATGTAAATTTCCAAAGAATTCTCTGGCGTCCTCCAACTTCTCAGTTAATGCAACATTTTCGGTTGCTTACAGTCACCTATGGCACTGCGCCGGCTCCTTATCTCGCCCTGCGAGTACTTCATCAACTAGCGTTGGACGAAGGCAATGCCTTTCCAGCTGCTCTCGCTGTCTGCAAGGAGTCCAACTACGTCGATGATTTTCTTTTCGGCGCCGACGATATCTCGACTCTGCGCGAGACTCGCAAGCAACTAGTTGAGCTTATGAAACACGGCGGCTTTCCTCTCCGTAAATGGACCGCAAATTACCCCGAGCTTATGACGGATATTCCGGAAGATCAGCGCGAATTGTCTGATCACACCATTGCCCGGGACGATACACTAAAGGTATTAGGATTAACGTGGTCACCTCAAGACGATTCATTTCGCTTCCAAATTGAGCCATACAAGCAAGCAGTTCATACTAAACGCTCCGTTTTATCCTTTATTGCTAAGCTTTATGACCCCCTCGGTTGGGCCTCTCCAATAGTTATCTCAGCGAAAATTCTCATGCAGGAATTTTGGTTGCGACAAATCGACTGGGATAGTCCGATCCCCGCCGACCTGCTGCGTCTGTGGACTGATTACTGCTCTGATTTACCTAGCCTAGGCAAGGTTCGAATTTCGAGATGGACCGGAATGCATCGTGAGCAAATAGGGATCAAATTGCACGGTTTCGCTGACGCCTCTACCAGGACTTATGCCGCTGTCGTTTATCTTCGAGTTCTTCATTCTATGACGAGCATTCAAATTAGTCTCGTCGCAGCCAAAACTAAGGTTGCCCCCCTCAAAACGGTTAGTGTTCCTCGCCTTGAACTCAACGCCGTCGTGCTGCTAAGTAGACTAATGGACTGGACAAGAAACGCCCTGCAGTTAGATCAAACTCCCTTATACGGATGGACAGATTCGACCATCACCGTGGCATGGTTACGCCAACATCCAGCTAAATGGAATTGCTATGTAGCTAATCGCGTGTCAGAGGTACAAACACGTCTTCCTGCGATGCGTTGGAATCATGTTCGCTCCGGTGACAATCCGGCGGATTGCGCTTCGAGGGGGATGCCTCTGAGCTGACCGCTCACGACTTGTGGTGGTCTGGCCCTTCGTGGCTTCGCAAACCTTCTACTTCATGGCCGATTCAGGAGGACCCACCCTCGCTGCCGAGCGACATTCAAGAAACGATGCTCTCAGAAGCTCGCAAAGTCTCCGTTCTTCATATAGATACGGCCTCGGAATGGGACTTACCGACGATGTATTCAAGCTGGACGAAGCTTCTTCGTATCACTGCTTATCTTCGACGCTTCATTTCGAATGTGAAAATCAAAATCGCTTCCGCAGAAATCGACACATCCCAGCTGAAACCACAAGAGCTTCGCGAGGCTTCCATTTTTTGGTTCCGCTCAGTACAATGCTCATACTTTCAATCGGAATGGAAGGCGCTTAACGCGCAAATTGCTTTACCGAAATCTAGTCACCTCCGCTCTCTTCATCCTTTCATTGGTAAGGATCAATTGATACGCCTAGACGGGCGGCTCGAGAACTCTGCATTATGCTATGACGAGCGCCACCCGATCATACTCCCGAAACATCGAATTTCTGAACTCTTAATCAAGCAAGCTCATCGCCTCTCTCTTCATGGAGGCACACAGCTTACATTAAGAACTCTACGTCAGAACTGTTGGATACTTTCAGCTCGAAATCTCGTTAAATCTCACATACGTCAGTGCGTTACCTGCGTTAGACACGCTGCGAACTCCCCAACGCAAATCATGGGTAACTTGCCGGAGCCTCGAGTCAACCAATCCCCTCCGTTTTCTCATGTCGGAGTGGACTACGCGGATCCCATGAACATCACTCCATTCGTAGGTCGTGGTCAAAAGGGAACCAAGCATTACGTCTCAGTGTTTATATGCCTTGCAACTAAGGCGATTCATCTTGAGAGTGTCGATGATTATTCGACGGATGGATTTCTCGCTGCCTTTTCACGTTTCGCAGGACGTCGTGGCTTACCGTCACACATATATAGTGACAATGGCACAAACTTTCAAGGTGCAGATCACGAACTGCAACGAAACTTTATCGCTCTCGTGAACGATCCAAAGCTTAAGAACACGCTTGTTAATGACGGCGTTACCTGGCACTTTATACCCCCCGCGGCTCCACATTTCGGCGGGCTCTGGGAAGCAGGTGTCAAAAGCTTAAAACATCACCTTAAAAGAGTAACAGGATCTCACACCTTGTCACGAGCCGAGTTAGTAACGCTCCTGTGTAAGATAGAAGCGTGTTTAAACTCACGTCCGATCTCGGCTCTCAACGACGATCCTACGGACCTTTCCGCGTTGACCCCCAGTCATTTCTTAATAGGTCGACCACTAATTAGCGTGCCCGAGGAATCGGTCCTCGATCTCAATACCAATCGTCTGTCGCGCTGGCAACACGTCCAAACGATGCATGAACAGATCTGGCGCTCTTGGTCTCGAGACTATCTGCACTCGCTACAGCAGCGTCGCAAATGGTCTGACTCGCTTCCGAACGTCGGCATCAACGAATTGGTCTTAATAAAAAATAAGGTTCTCCCTCCTTCGAAGTGGGAATTAGCTCGAATTCAAAAGGTCCATCCGGGGCCCGACGGTCGTGTTCGTGTTGTAACTGTACGTACAGCTAATACTGAATTTAAGAGACCAATAGCCCAGATTTGTCGTCTACCAGTAAATATGGATTAATGTAACATTTGCGTAAACCTTATGTAAATTATGTTTAAGATTTTTAGTATCATTATACGTATCGATTTCTTTGTATTTCTGTATAACTGAGTGTAACCCAAGATCAGCAAAAACAATGGCGATGTCGCATCCGTCCGTATGCGAGGCGGGCGGTATGTTACGGTGTCGAGCATTAATTTCTCGACACTTCTTGCGTGATCGACACGTGGCTATCGGAGAGCCTGCGCGACAAAGAAAGTGACATATTTGTCATATTGCGGACCTTCTCACGCGGATCGGAATGCGCTGTTTATTTGCTCGCGACCCCGTACGATATTTCACTAGCCAATTACCGCTCGCCAGGTCGATCTCACGTAGCATGTACGCCCGGCCGACTTACCCGGCCGATCAGTGAGCCCTCGAATTTGGAGAAAGATAGACGCGTGATAATCGAGAAATCGCCGCGATCACTTTCGTCGATTATACGCGCCATCGTTATAAATCGTCTCGATCGCTTTCGTCGCTATCCGCGACATTGTCCAGAGAGATTATTGTAAAACGCGGATTTGTGTAATAAAGAAAACTGTGATCCCGAATTGAACAGAGTGACTTTTCCCATCCTTCATACGCGACGGAGAGTGGATCGAATACAACTCGTTGCCTTTCGAAAACCGGCACTCTCTTAAACAGTTAATTAACGGAAACAACCATCCAACCGTTAACAGTAGACGTTGATTGAGATATTGTTTATATGTTCAAACTTTTTTATTTGATTCAACGCCATCGGAAACTCAATGTTTTGTAAATTTAACACCGTCGTATAGTGCGGATATGAAAATTCCCGTTCCACATTTCTTTCAGCGGGGTACAGAGCGGCCACCACTGACCATGCGAAACACGCATTATCCGTTGATCGCACATTAATTACCGCTCTCTTCGCCATAATTTCTCGCGGTAATTTAATATGGCATCCCGCACGCATAAGATTGCACTTGTTGACGTTGACCGTAAGATCGAGGATTCGTGACAATGCCCATCCGCTATCACGTTCCTGAAACTCTTCGAGAGACGTCAATGTGGTTTCGATGACGTGCCGCTCATACCACTCGCGTAAATCGGACGTGCGAAAAAGTTCATAATTTCTTGTGTTAATACTTTTGTTGGCGCGCTTATCACCTGTCACAAACTCACCGTTGAACACAGTTTACTTTTACACTGTTGTGTATTTTTATAACGTCTTGCACTTGCTCGAGTACTACGCTACTAGCATCTTCCAAAAATTGTCGCGGTTCGATATGGTCTGCGTTAATCACCGCACCGGTCAGTATACGATTTTCAAACGCGGTATCGATTTCTCGCCAAACGAGTCTTCCCGCGTTATTGTCACCACTGTAATTACCACCACTGGATATAAACTGTCTCTGCAATCGAGTTTTTGCACCCTCGAGTCGCGCGATTCTAGCAACCAAAGATTGTCTATATCCAATGGAGAGTCGCGGACGCTTGACACGGCTGTTTTCTTCGAGCAGTTTGATAAATTCCTCGCAGCGCAGCGCCCATTCAAAATACTCGCCCAAGGTGGCGATTTGATGGGACCGCTCCAACAGGTCGCGTTCAGTCTGCTCGATGTTTTCTATTTTTCCACACTTTTTAAAATCACGTTCTATAGAGCACTTGCACCCGCTATACTTTTTTTCGACCGATGTATCTGTGCGCTTGCAAATTACGTACTATGATTTGAAGTGGCAGCAGTCCTTATTATATTTCGTCTAATCATTTCTTCCCCTCTTCATGATTAACGGATTGTTTAATTACATATCACAAAGGTGATCTCCCTTCATCGCGTTATCGCTTTTGACACATATCCCATACACATCCCCACTTCGCTTTGTAAGATGTCCAATGCCTTTGCCAAAGGTTCCATTACCTAAGAATCCAAGAAAATATGAAGAAATGCATTTTTTTTATCGTTTATACATACAATTTATATGTTTCAATTTTGTTATATTATATATGTGCATGTAATTTACCTGACAATACTCATCTAAAAATTTTATTTCGTTATTTGTCAATCTCTGTAAGTTACAATAATCCAAACATTGGTTTATTTTCTCTGAGCTGTCTTTCAAAAGAGTGACTAGTTGATATGCGGAATCAAAAGTTGAATTCCATCTATTATAACAACAAATAAATAAATAAGTTTTGTTTTTATATAATACATAATGCGTATGTGTGAGAATAATATATGTATATTCAAAAAAATATTAAGATATTTATTAAATTAAAATAAATGTAGATAAATGAAAAATAGTAATAAAATATCTTTTTCCCTAGTAACAACGGGGGTTTTTAAATAAACGCCACAAATTTCTTTTATTTTATCTGCCACTTGCGTGGACTGATTTTGTTTATTCCATAATTTAAATAATTTTGCAAATGTTAGCCTGTATTTTTTTTTATATAAAGCATTATTATTCAAAGCTTTTTCAGAATCTTTGGCTGCAATAAGATTAAGCGTGTGACTAACACACTTATGGTGTGGCAGAAGAGTAATGAAATCTTCTGCGTCTAAATCTTTTATTTCATCCGTGATTAATAAGTCATTTAAATTATGGAATTCCATGTTAGTCTCATCATTTTCTTCTTTTTCAAATTCTCTAACAAATTTAAAGAATTTTATTTACAAAAAATTGTATTTATAAAAAAATTTAATGCGCTTTTAAATATAATTATGTATATAAAAATTATATATATATATACATACACATATATGTATATAAATATACGCTCGGGCACGCTCGGACCTCGGATTATCTCTTTGTCAGTTTAAAAAATTAAAAAATTATAATTACGCAATATTCTATACCGGCAGTCCGATGATGTCAAAAAGATGGTTCCGGTAGCACGCGTCACCACGTATGTACATTTGTTACGCAGTACGCTCTGCGCAGTACATGTGCGCGTAAGCTTCGAAGGCCTGATACCATATATGTTACCGTCATTGGCAAGTGACAATCTGCAATTGTGGGCGAAAACCTGCGCAAAGCGAACGAGTTTACGTCCGATCGTTGGTCGTTCTCTCCTTGGATAGAGTATAGGCGCGTCGCTTATACGCAGCCGTTATCATCCAGAACTGGTTCGAACTGGTCGAAACGTGATGTGGAAATGGAGTCATATGGTGTCAAATGGAGGAATGGAAATGGTGTCAAATGGAGGAATATGGCTCACACAAAAAGCGGTGAACTGCGCCGCTCTATCTGGCAGCACCACTGGACTCAATGACCCAATTGCTTTCTTTGAAAATAAGCAATTGAACCACAGAGTAGATGTAGTTGTTTCTTAACTACATATTTTGTGACGAACCGTGGGGTCCTTATCTCTGCTGACACACATATACACACGCATCACGCACACACTTAACATTGACGTACACATACACCATACACATGATGTGCAAAATCCGACCGAGCAACCTTCCCATGGTGCACATTGGATAACGCGAATGCCGGCGGTATTGTTAAAAACCTTGCAAAATGCAGGGGTGACTTTGAAATGTGATAACTCGGCTCCTAGGCATGATAGAGCAATGTTTCTTGCGGCATTTTAAAGGGAAGGGTTCCTACTTCAAAGCCAATGTGGTGGCATTTATGGTTCCATCCCTGCTTTTTCCATGGACAACTACAAAGTCAAGAAATTTCCAGAGTTTTTTTGCCATCTGATTTTAAGCCCACACGAAAAACAGTTCGATAAGACGAATAATGCTACATTACCCACTTTAAAGTTGAGGCTTCACCCGTTAAAATGCGCCCAGAAACATTGTTCTAAGACCTCTCTAACCCGAGATATGGCTTCTTAAAAATCATCAAATTTTGTAAGGTTTAAAGCGCTAATTGTTTTGCGTAGTATATACATATACAAATACTGAAATTGAGTATGCATATACATATATATGTATGTATTTGAAAAGTAATATATAAGTGAAAATTTGTTCTTAACTATACTTTGTACAGTGCCTATTATTTCAATTTTGTTTCCTTTATTAATATCCATAAGAAGATAATTTTGCATATCAAAATTTAGAATATGGACCTCTAATTTATACGTCCTATCAGTCAATGAGCCACAACCGATCATTTTATTTAATTTATTATTATAAGATATAAGAATACATTTTGTTTTCTAAATCTTAAAGTTTTTCTAAAACTGAAGCATCTTTCTGTTAATATTCTATAAAATATAAAAGTATATTTAACTAATTGTGATAAGTTCTATACGAATAAAACTAAGAAAAAAAAGTATTATTCTTTGATAATTAGTTAAGTCTCAGAAAGAGTTGGCAATGAGAGCCCGAGTGTCCGGGTGTTACTAGTCATAATTTCGTCTTGAAAAACATAAGACACATAGTTCAACTCGATCGTTCTACTGTTCTTTAACTTTAACTCCATACTTCTGTTTTTTTAAATTACGACGCTATACAATAATGAGACCTACATATATATGCTATGACATAAACAGATTTCTCATTATCATTTTCCGGGTTTTCCAACTTAGTGAAGAATAAACGTCGATCTTACAAGATTTCTAGCCGAACATAATATGGAGTGAAACAGTCTCGCACGTCTTGAACATCACTAACTAATGTATTCGTTTAATTGTCAAACCTTTATTTATTGTATGCGCTGAAGAAGACTAAAAAAAAGGGCCGAAACGTTCGCTATCATTATACAATATGTAATCACTATCATCATTTATGTACACTTTTCTTACATTAAAATTTTAAGACTTCATGAAAATAAATATGTGCTTTAATAACTGCACCCGGGCTCTCATTGCCAACATTTTCTGAGACTTAACTAATTATTAAATGTTAGTAGAGCCGTAACGATTGTTTTTATATTTTAATTCAATCATTCAATTTATTATTCTTTGAGTTATATATTTACAAATCCATTTTATATTAAAATTTTGATTTGAAATATATAATTACTATATTTATCAAACTTCTCTTAAAAAAGTAATTTTTCAAGAAAATTTTAAAATTATTTTCATATAGATTTTTCTATTTCATTTAATCTTGCAATTTCCGTATAAGAATGTTGAAAGAAGATAAAATTAAAAATTAATTTACCTTATCATTGCTTCGTGATATTGACCAATTTCAATTGATAATTCCATTTTTATATCTGTCATTGTGCCTTTAATAATGTCACATAAAATATTGACATATTATTAGAAATATTGTAACGACGCCCCCGCATCGTTCCCGACCGTCCACCCGTCGGAAGGCTGCGCCCGGCGAACACCGGCCGGGCAGGGCAGCAGGCGCCGAGCGCCACATTTAATTACTCAAACCGTTAAACACGGTTCACCGAAAACGCCCGACGCGCGCCGTAATAAACCGAGTATTATCACCCCCACTCCCTCTCCTTCGATCCAGCCTCCGATCCCGTTACTCGATCCATATAAAAAGAGAGCTCGCGATAAGAGCTCTCTCAGATACCGTTCCGACTCCGCCGTCGGAGAATCCTTCCGCCCGGAATAAGAGACCGAGGTAGACGAGTACGCTGCCTCTGCGGAGATAATCTCCGTGCTCCGAACTTCCGGCTTCCGCTTCCACCGTTCTCCGACTTCGAGGTAGAGTGTCCTCTGTCTCCCCCGAGATATTCTCGGGAGTCCGGGGTTCCGACCGCGCCCCGCAAAACGCGCGCTGACGTCAGCGGGTGGAGCTCCGCCGCCTTTGTCGAGGTATCTCGACCGTCAGTGCGTTCCCCCCTCCGCACCCCATACGGACGGCCGTGACACGCCGAACCGTCGCGTCAATTTATAAATCACGGTCCCCGTACGTAATCCTGCCGACAAAGCGGCCGACTGCTACGCGCGCCGTTCGATTGCGCTCTCTTCGATATATCGAAGAGAGCGGCCGCTCTCAGCTGACGCGTTTTTCTACCCACGCCGACTCGCGACGCGACAACACCGAGCGCCCCTCGCGCCGCCCCGACCCCGCGTCTAGCGGGCGACGTAAACACGACCATCCCGCGATCGCACACCCACACACACACACACCGGCGTACGTGTCAATCAACACTCCGAGGCGATTTAAAGACCCGCATAATATCCGGAGCTTTAACGACAAGCGTTACACACACACACCCACACGCACACTTGTAAATACGGACACATAGATTAATAAACTACATATGTTATAACCAAATAATGTTCCCCGGAGGGGCAAGCCCCCCCAGGGTGCAATACAATATGTCGGCTTTAAAGCCGCGTGCAGAAATAATTTCATTGGCGGGGGACAATAGCCCCCCCCCCGCCACTGGGCACCATGCAATAGAGCTTTGAGGGGGCCTAGGCCCCCCCAATCTCATGAGTTAAAAGAAAATAAAAAATCGTCGCCCCGGCTGACTGACCAGGGCGCCGATCCTCCAACAACGCATGCAATACATCCGCCCCCGGTCTACGCAAGCAAATAAAACAGATCCGAGGGCGGACACGCGGCGAGTAATTAAAAAAAGAAAAATGTCACGCGAAATTCACTCTTGTCATTCATACACGGAGCCCACACACATTCAAACAAACACACTCATGCACATCAACGATCGCACGCACAATATATAAATAAATAAAAATAAATAAGCACAAAATAAGTAAAAAAAAAATAAATAGGCGCACATACAAGTAATGAATAAAATAAAAAAATAAGCGCAGGCAGGCATACATAGTCGCAAAATAAATAAAAATAAATAGGCGCAAACAGACATACCATGTGGGCAAGACACGCGACATTCATTCTCCTATAATTCACGCGGAGCGTCACGACCATCAGCCGACGGGCCAACGCCGGCGAATCGCTCGCGGCGGAGTCGCGAGAACCCCATTCGCGGAGGAACGGGAGGGAGCAGCATACTGGCGCACGCCGGACACGTGCTCCACGTATATGTCCCTTGACCAGCGAATAGTATCCGATACAATGAGGCGGCGCATCAACGAGGCGTACGCGTTAGTCACGCGCAGTTCTCGGAGCACCGCCTCATTGATCGGATCCCATGAGCCGAGCGCGCCGACGACGAAGGCCGTCACGACGACCCGGTATCCCCTCCGCTGGAGCTCCTCCGCTAGAGGTGAGTACTTTTCGACCTTCCTCACCCTAGCCTCATAGAAAGCCTCCAGCCGATTTTCGAAGGGGACCGTGACGTCGCATATGACGACACTCTTGGAGGGCTCGTGCCTAACGACAAGGTCAGGCCGTAGCTCCCCAAGTTCCCCGCCCTCGACACGCCGGTTGACCCGCTTATCCCCCGGCAAGCGGCAAACCCTCCAGAGGCGGTGCAGGACGGCATCGTGCCTCTGCTGTATCGCGGCGGCGTGAACCCCGCAGTGCCCCAGCACATGGGGAAGGGTCTCGGCTGCTCCCCCGCATCGCCGACACCTCCGGTCGCCCTCCCCCCAACGGCGAGCGCCGTTTAGCGGGAGGACGTCCAGACGTGCCCGGTGGATAAACCTCCAATCAGCGAAGCGGGTGAAGCTGCCACCGCGGACGAAGTGATTGCTCACCCCGGCACGCGATGACACCTCGAACACCTTCCCCTGGTCAGGCTTGCGGAGGAGGGTGGTCTCGTACCACGCCGCCACAGCAGAGCGCAAACGGGTCACCACCTGAGCACGGGCCCCAGGCGGTATCATCACCGTCGCGCCCCTGGATTCTCGGCACACCAGGACCAGCTCCTCGGTCGGCGCACACCATTCCCAACGGAGCGACAACCTGTCGGACTGCCTCCGGGCAGCGTTCCGAGCCCTCGACCACAGAGAGCGCTCTCCTCCGTCGCGTAGCCTCCCCTCGAGCGAGCCCGAGAGGAAAGCCGCGACATCCACGTTGCTAGGTGGTTGGCCGATGCGCCTGGCTACAACCCCCCTCAGAGACGCCCACGCGAGCCCCCTGACCGTCTCGCAGCCAGCCGTAAGCATACGGAAGGCATGCGCGACGGACAGGACGTCCGCGAGGTCGGCCAGCGGGAGCAGTCCACAGCCCCCCCGGCTGGGAGGGAGGTAGACTATCTCCGCGCTTGTTCTCTGCGGGAGATTGAGCCAGGCCTTGGCCGTCCTGCGTATCTGCAGGTCCGCGGTCTTTAGCGGACGCTTCTCCATGGCCGCTCCCCGCAGCAAGAAGTCCATCCGCGGCAGGATGTTAGAGGCCGCGGTCTCCACCTTCTGCCACGGGGCGAGGAGGGATCGGTCCACCGCCCGAAGATCCTCGAGGAGGCCACCGATGGTCCGGAACGGCGTCGCGTCAACCGCGAAGCCGGTCGGCACGCCAAGATGGTGGTACGGCTCGCCGTTCGCCAGGTGATGAACGGGCTGTCCCTGGATGGCGAACTCCGTCGGTAGGACCCTGCCGCCCGCCCCCGCACCAATGTGCAGGGTGGCACATTTGGCAGGGTTGAACCGCAACCCCACCGACGAAGCCGCACCCTCCGCGGCGGCCAGGAGCCGCCGCATTCCCTCAGGGGAATCGGCAACGATCGCCAGGTCGTCCGCGTACGCCAAAATATTGCGGCGTAAGCCCAATATATCGTATCCCGCATCGACATCGGCGACTGCGCGCAACACCGGGTCGATGGCGAGATCGAATATAATTGGGCTCAGCGGACACTGCCGAACTCCCGAGCGAATCGAGACAGGCGCGGTGTAACCCCCGGCGGTCCGCACCCGCGTGGAGCACCCGTCGTACATGGAGTCCCATATACTCCGAATGCCCCCCGGCGCCCCGGAGCGAACGAGAGCGCGGCGGACCGCCGCGTGCGGGATCGAGCCAAACGCGTTGGAAAGATCCAGCCACGCGACGACCGCCTGCCGCCGAGTTCTCCGCGCATCAGTCAGGATCTCCTGCAGGACAAAGTTGTGCTCGTAGCACCCCTCGTCCCGCAGGAATCCCTTCTGTGCCGGACACAATTTACGATTTCTGACCGCCCAGCCGGTCAAACGGTCGGCGACGAGCGCGGCGAATAGCTTGGGGGTCGTGTCCCCCAGCGCGAGAGGACGCCAGTTCTCCAGGGACTCCCGATCCCCTTTTTTAAACAGGAGAACTGTGTTGGAGGTCTTCCAGGACGCCGGGACTGTCTCGAGCCTATAACAGGTGTTGAATACGGAGGTGAGGAGCCGCGCCCCGGGATCCGCCGCACGGAGGTCACGGTAGGCGATACCGTCAGGCCCCGGCGCAGAGTTCGTCATGCGCCGGAGCCGACGATCCACCTCTCGCTCCGTGAACGGATCCATCAGGAACGCAGCATCCTCCTCCTCCTGGCTCGAGGGGTCAGCGCGCTCCACCTCCGCGGCGGCGCCAGATCCTCCCCTCCGCGGTACAGTCGTTCGAAGTACTCCTGGACCTGTCGACTCGGCACCTGGCAGAAGTCGGCAGGTCCAGATAGCACCTCTCGGACCGCCTTGCGTCGGTTCGTCCTGTACAGCGCCTGTATGCGGGTGGCTTCACGCACCCGGTCCCCGCGTCCTTCTCCTGACTGCGAGGGACCGGCCCGCGCCGGCCCCCCGCTTCCGCTGGCGTCCCCCCGCGCCGGGCAAACCCCCTCGCCGCGCCGCGCTCGCGCCTCTCGCGACCGACCAGGGCGGTCGCGGGCGTCGAGCGCATCGCCGTCGGTCACTCTCGCTGCATCCTCCCCGAGGAAGTTCGCGACCGAGGCCGCGAACTCCTCCAGGTCCGCAATCGAGGCGACGGTGTCGGCCCGCCCAACCAGCTCGTCACGGGCGACCAACCGTGCCCGCCTGCGCTGCCTCGCGGCAGCCGCAGGCGCCGGTCGATCGTCGGACGGCCGGCCAGGCGCCACCCCGACACGCCGCGGACCTCCACCTCGGCGGTGCACCCCGCCTCCGCGCACAATGGACTCCGGCGGTGACGTCCCGCTCGCTCCGGTGCAGCCGGTCGCAGGCGCCGCTCCCCGCCGTCGGCACACCCCGCGGGCATCTCCGCGAGCACCCGGATGTCCAGCTCCGTTGTTACCGCTGCCGCCACCCGAGGCTCCCTCCGCGTCGTCCCTCCGCGTCGTCCCTCCGCGTCGTCCCTCCGCGGTGCAGCTCCCGCGACTCGAACACCTGAAATCGATTTTACTAAAGTTTTTTGCAAAACCACCGAGCATGGTCTTACAATATTCGCCGGCGTTTTTGGCGGGGGACCGGGCACCACCCGCGGCCCCGCCGCCGCCGGACTATCCTCATCCGAGGAGTCGTCGCCGATCCGACGCCTCGCCCTTCTCCCATAAGCTCACCCTCCACGGCCCATCCCGCGAAGCCCCCTCGTCCTCCTCCGAATCCAGCGCCGCTGCCGCCGGATACCGCCGCCCCATCTCCCCGGATGTCGTGGGGGTCCTCTCCTCCTCGGGGCGCGCCCGCATGCACGGCGACGGTACCTCCACGATCGTCGGGAGGTTCGGAGAACGGAGCGGAGTGCTCCGTCTCCTTGCGGGGACCCCCGTCGACATGACGGGGGACCCGCACGTCGTCGTCGTCACCGTCGCCGTCGTCAGGGTGGCAGGCATCGACGTCGCGGGCAATGCCGGTGGCGTGGTCATGAGGGGGACCCCCGCAGGGCTGCCGCATAGTATACACGGCGAGCCAGGGGCCCCCGGGGGGGGCGTGTTCCCACGCTGCAGGGGCGACGACCTCATCGGTCCCCGCGCCCCCCCCCCCCCGAGCCTCGCGACGCCGAAAGCGCAGCGTCCAGATTGCGCACCGCGGGGCCGGCAGAGGTGGTCGGTCGTGTCGCGCGCGTCGTCTTCCTGGACGACGCGGCTGGCACGTGCGACCCCCGCGGTGCGTCTTTCCGCATGGATCTCGTAACCCGCCTCGCTTCCACGTCGCTCTTCTCGACCGGCACGCTGGACGCCCGAGATCTGCTCCTGGTGGAAGGACCCGCTCGGATGTCGATTGATGAGGTCCTTCTCCGTGTGCCTCCGCCGCCGCCGAAGGGAGGCGAATCGTCGCTGATCGGCGACGGACGGGGAGGCAAGCGCGCCGGTCTTGACGCGCCGCTTTTCTCGAGAGGCACGCTGCTCGACCTCCGACTCCTGGACGACCCCGCCGCACCAGTGGCAAATGGCGGGGTCACGGAGGGAGCCGTGGTCCTCTTCGGCACCGCCCCTCTGGATGATGCGAGGGGAAGCGCGCGTGCCCCTCTGGACGCGGTAGGCGGGCTGCTGCTGCGGACGCTACGCTTACCTGATGACAGCCTGCCACCGGATGTTGTGGTCGGCGGACGCACCCCGGCGCCAGGAGCGACGGCCGTCGCTCCACTCGGCGCGGCACGTTCCGCCGTTGGTTGCGGCCTTCGGGAGGCGGCCGCCCTCGACGTGGTGGTCGTTGCCGGCGACGTTCTCCGCGTCGCCGAGTTCGCTGTTGTGACGGCCGCATAGGAGGGGGCCTCCGCTGTAGGTGGTGGCGATGTGGAGGTGACAGGGGCCGTGAAGTGCAGCCTGGGCTGCCGCGAGGACACTCGGGTCCGCGACGACTCTCCGGATGCTGAAGTCGGCGGCGGGGCCGCGTCCGATGTCCGGCTCCTCGCACCTGAAACCACATCGACTTTAATATTTTTCCGACGGGTGCCGCTCGCTCCGCGACCCAGCGCGCCACCCGAGGGAGCCCCTGCATGCGTCCTGTCAAAATGCGCCTTTACCGATTTTAGAGGTAGGCCCCGGTGCCCCGGAACTCGCACGTCGCGCATTTATATTGCAGGGTGTCCCCCGGGTGGCATTTCTTTAGATGTTTAGCGAGATGCGCCGGGTCGCAGAACTCGCCTCGTGATTTAATTGCGCTGTCCTCGCTTAGCCAGCACCGGGGACATTTAATCTTCCCCGCTACCGGGTAATCGAGGACAACCTCCTGGGGATTCTGCCCGTGTGCCATGCCGCGATGACCTGTGGATCAGGCCTTAACCCGGTGTATCAGGCTTTAATATTCCGCCCGACAGATCCGCCGAGTCACGCAAACGCATGCGGGCAAAGCGAACGCACAGATAAATAAATAAATAGAAACAAAAAAAATATAAATTTGACTCGGCAGAGGTTAGTCGGGCGGTTTGAGTAAATTAATTAGTTGGACGCACGGTGCATTCGCGAACCGCACCCACGCGCCCCTAACCTCTCTTGGTTGTCGCCGGATGTATGCGAGGCTATTGCACGATTATTGCACGATTACAGGACGCGCGGTCGGTGCACCACGTGCCGACGGACCGCGCGATACTCCCGACACGTGCCGTCGGCACACGACACACACACGCGGATCACACGTGGAACGCGGGGGCGACGTGCAACGGAACACCCGATCCTCAGCTCGCGAACCACGCGCCGACGGACCGCGGAACCACGCGTCCGCGGCGATCCGTCGGAACGCGACACTCTACACACGGACGCACGCCGCACCCGCGCTCCCTAACCCCAAATGCACCGCACGTCCACGTGGCACACGGACTCCCAGGGCACCCGCGGTCGCGACACTCGTTGATCACTTCGCGGCCGGGTAAAAAGAGAACGCGAACACACACTCACGACGCAACGGTCAATCAATAAAATCAATCCCGGCCTTCGGCTCTCCTCGCACGACACTACCCGCTGACACTGATTTTCGGGAGCCGGAGTGCACTACGGGTGTCCACCGCTAATGAGCCACCACAATAATGTTAATTACTTTTAGGTTAACTCATTAGGCCGTTCCTGACGGTACTGCAATGCCAGGCCGACCCGCGGTAGAGTCGGAGCAAGCTCCGGTCACCCGCCCGGTTCCAAAAATCAGTTTAATATTCTGAATCCCCTATGGGGATTGTATCAGATATTAAGCTGATAAGAACTACATTCGTTGTCTCACCCTTTTTATGAGTCCTGATCCCGACCGAGTTATTCCGAGCTCGCGAAAAGCGATCGTTACAATATTATATATACATACATATAATATTATATTTATCTACTTATTAATAATAAATTTATCTGTTTATTTATTTATTTATCTATTTATTTACCTATATTTATTTATTTATTTATGATACATCTTCGCTTTATTAGTCTGCTTCCTCTTTCTCCCTCCTCTATTTTCTTCTTCTTTTCTCTCTTTCTCTCTCTCTCTCTCTCTCCCTTTCTTTTTTTTGTCTTTTCTTTTAACGACTGGTGTAAAAAAACTTTCATTGTTTATCTAAAGAGATCGATATTTTTTTCTTTTTATACACTCAATATACTGCCCTACTATACTATATTCCCTAATGTACTATTTAAGGACACAGACTTCTATATATTATCTAGACTGCTAATACAGGCTTTGCGCGAATGAAGCCAATTGAAATGACACGCATTATAGCATTTTGCGAAAATATATTTTACAAAATGTCATGTATCACTTACACATCGCTTCATGTACATTATCGATCACTTATACATTGACAGGATATATGTACGTGAGGTACTTTCAAAGATGGCGTATTGTTATTTACTGACTTCAATGCAACCTGTACTAAACTATAGCAATTCAGCAGTCTAGATAATATATAGAAGTCTGTGCTTAAGGAGCCGTTACCTGCGTTATCCTGCGATGGAAAGATGGAAAGTTATAAACTGCGCTAAAAAACATTTTTTTTGTATAGAAGTATTGCACAAATACTTTTAAGTCATTTTGCGCGGGGGAACTTTTTACTATCTTATCCGGCTATAGCTTTTATCTGTGATGGTAAAAGAATTTCTTATTGACTACATAGCATCTTACAATGAACCTAAAATAAACTTTATCATTTCAAGTTTATTTTTAAAATGCTATGGAATCAATGAAAGATTTTATTATGATATGAAATTCTTTATCAGACCGGACTATGAATATCGGTCTTAAAATTAATTTTTATATTTTAATGAATTTAATTCATATTTATTATTTATGCGTGCACATGTTAATCATTGTTTCTAATGTCTGAAACAACATTGAATTATTCTAGTTAGAAAATAATATATTTAACATAAAAGCTATATCACATATTGTATATCATATAAATATATCTCTTTCTAAAAGAATTAATTACAGAAAATCATAACTCTTAAACAGTTGCAGTTGTCATATTTTTTCAGCACTGCCATATTTAATTGTAAGTCTTCTGCTTAAACGCCGTTCAAACTCGTTAACCGGTCAAAAATTGGCGTTTACGATAAACGCCGTTCAACTGAGTTAAACTTTCACTAAAAACTTGGTGGAACGCAAAATGTCATTTAAATTCGGTTTAAATTTTGAACCATGTTGGAGGAATCGGGCATTAAAGTCTGTAACCGGATAAGATGGTAAAAAGTGCCCCCGTGCGAAATGATTTAAATTTAAAAGTATTTGCACAATACTTCTAAACTAAAAAGAAAAGTTTTTTAACGGTTCATAATCCTTCATCCCTTCTCTTTCCTACATAGCAAAAACATGTTCTTTTTAATTTAATTTTTTTAACGTGTTTATGCTTATTCTTGATATACATTTTATAAGTAAGAATTCTTGATATAAAAGATATGTTAATAAGAAAAAATGTTATTTGTTTAAAAAAAATTTTTTTTGAATTGTTTTAATTGTTTAAATTTTAAAAAATTTCTAAAATTAAAAAATGTGATTTTTACAAGATTCTTATAGAGCTGGCGCCTTGAAAAAATTCTCGAATATTTCTTTCAAAAAAATGATAATTTATGCAATTTATTCAGAATTTTTCGATTAGTGCAAAATATTAAAAAAATTAAAGACTATTTTTATAACTATTTTTAATCATTTTAAAAACTATTTTTACATAACGCTATTATTCACATAAAATACATATAAATCTAAACTTATACATTTAATCTAGTTAAATATAAATATTTTAATATATATATAACATAAATATTTTAAATTATTTTACAAACTTATTGAAATATGTTTTAATAAATATAAGCGATAAAAAGTTTATAATGTAAGCATTAAAATAGATAGTTATATTAATAAATAGTTATATTAATAACTATTCATAACTAGATTTAATGCATAAATTTAGATTTATATGCATATAAAAAATAGCGTAAAAATATGGTTTTTAATTTTTTGTTGCACCAATCAGAAAATTCTTTCTGAATAAATTGCGTAAATGATCAATTTATGAGAGGAATATTGGAGAATTTTTTTCAAGGCGTCCTCTATAAAAACCCTGTAAAAATCGCATTTTCTAATTTTAGGAATTTTTTAAATTCAAACAATTCAATAAATCAATTTAAAAAAAATTTTTTATAAAGAAGAAACATTTTTTCTTGTTAACATATTTTTTATATCAAGTATTCATAAACATAAAACACAAGAAAATTTAAATTTAAAAGACATGTTTTTTTTTACTATGTAGAAAAGGTAGGAGATGGAGAGTTATAAACTGCGCTAAAAAACATTTTTTTTGTTTAGAAGTATTGCACAAATACTTTCAAGTCATTTTGCGCGGGGGAACTTTTGACTACTTTATCCAGCTATAGCTTTTTTCTGTAATGATAAAAGAATTTCTTGTTGACTACATAGCATCTTACAATAAACCTAAAATAAACTTTATCATTTCAGGTTTATTTTTAAGATGCTATGGAATCAATGAAAGATTTTATTTTGATATTCTTTATCAGACCGGACTATGAATATCGGTCTTAAAATTAATTTTATATTTTAATGAATTTAATTCATATTTATTATTTATGCATGCACATGTTAATCATTGTTTCTAATGTCTGAAACAACATTGAATTATTCTAGTTAGAAAATAATACATTTAACATAAAAGCTGTATCACATATATATCATATACAGGGAGTCACTTAAAGACCGCCCACTAAGTACATAGCGTTATTCCTTACCAAAAAATAAGTCGAAAAGTCCTGAACAATTTTTTTTTTAACATCGAAACAAGGTGTATATTTGGAAAATTCCACATAAGTTTGCGCAACTGTTTACGCGAAGCGAGTTTCCACCCCCATCACTCCATGCTTTCAGCGCGAAACGAGGTCTATATTTACGAAATTTCACATGGGTTTGCAACTTTTCACGTGAAGCAAGGTCCACCCACATCAAAATTTGGAAAAGGCCCTATTCTACATAATTACCATAATATTTCATTTAAAAAAAATTTTAAATTTTGCTATTAAATAGAGAAAAAAGAAAAATATTTTTCAATTTAGATGAGTATTGTGATGGCAAAATAATATATTTAAATAAAAAGCTTTGCATTTTTCTCAATGATTGTTCAACACATTGTTTGTTTCATCATAATATAAAGATAAAGTGAAGAAGAACTATCTTATTACCATAAGACTTTGTTATTTTTCCAAAACTGGATTTGAATAACATTGGAAATTATTTCTTTTTTATTTGATATACTTTATTGATATATTGTTTGCATATACTTCATTCAGTGTCAGTGAAAATATAAGGTTCAAAAGGTAAATTCAAAAAATGTTTTAAAACTTTGAAAATTGGAACACATTAAATATTTTTTTTTATAAAATCAAGAGTTTTTTTACCAAACTTGCCTCTTAATGCAAGCTTTTCACGAACAGTATAACTTTTAAGAAGTATAAGTGATTCATATTGAATAAAGTACTTAAGCTGATAATTTTCAGAAGAGAAATCATGAAAAGATTGTGTATATAAAATATGTTTTACTCTTCCAGCATCTAAATAATTATTTTCTAATTTTTTTCTAACATTTAGAATCCAATCAAATGTAATGTGAATTATTTCAGTTATTTTTTGTGATGATATATCTAAATTGTTATAATATTTAGATATGAGGCCTGCACATTTATTAAAAATCTGCGTTTTGAAATTGTTTTCGTCAAATACATTATTACTATTTTTCTGAAACATATTCCTCAATCTTTTCATCAACTAATTCTGTCTTATTTAAAGTTTCTAATTTTTTCATAATTATCTAAGGAGGATGGGTAAAATCACTGGATTTTGGCCCAAGCGATGGAACCTTTTTTATGCATGTTTTCTTATATTTTTGGATGTGTTGAATTCAAATCAAACGTTATTTTCAAGGTGCACCGATGGGAAAATATTGAAAATCGCATTTAAATCTCCTCTTAGCATGACCCTTCGTCGTACTTATTTGGAATTGTGATTTGAACAGCTTGAGTTTGGTCACGATGAGATTTTCTGTAACATATTACGTATTCAGACATATTATCACTTACATGACGATATGATGATCTTGCTTTTTTAGCTAAGCTCACGCCACAAATGTTACAATCTTATCCATTCCAATCAATAAAAAAATGAAGAAATATATTATAACATCGCGCCAGAGTAATTATTGCCGGAAAATATAAATAGATAAATCTAAGCGCTCTAATAAAAATAATTTTTTTTTTTTAATAGAGCCGAATTTGACTGTAAGTCAGTCTAAATGTGAGAATAAAACTAATTTTTTTCTGAAATATCCCAATAGTATCTTGCGTGGCAAGTGTGGAAAACAATGAATTACGTCGCGCGTGAAGTTGTAGCACAAGCCGAAGGCACGAGTACGAGTGTGAATGTATCTGTATCATAAGCTGAGGCGAATGCGACAACTTCACGCGCGACGTAATTCGTTGTCTTCCGCACATGCCACATACAATATTTTTTGTAATGCTTGACTTTTAACACACACACACACACACGAGATGAGATAGCCGCCACGTTCACTTCATTGAACTTGGGTCATGCTAAGAGCAGATCTGCAATTTAAATGCGATTTTCAATATTTTCCCATTGGTGTACCTTGAAAATAACGTTTGATTTGAATTCAGCAGATCCAAAAATATAAGAAAACATGCATAAAAAAGGTTCCATCGCTTGGGCCAAAATCCGATGATTTTACCCATCCTCCTTTATATTTTTAATGTTATATCTTTAATTCCCGATTCAGCGACTTTCGGATCTATATTTTTCTCTCGCATTTAATTCTTTAGGGGGGTTTAGGGGGGTTAGAGGGGATGTATAGAATAAAAATCTCAAGTATGAGATTATTCCATACAAGACTTGGCAGTATACCAAGTAGTAAAATTCGTGCCCTATGCACAATTAATTTAATTCCAGCGAAAAAATTAAATTTCGTTGGAATACGCATCAACATCCGCGTTCGGCTCTTAAGGCCCTATCACTTATATTTGTATTTATTATGGAGGAGCCTTAATAGTAATTCTTATTGTTATATCTTTAATGTTTCAGAATGATTTTTATTTCTATGATTATAAAAAAATGTAAGGAAACAAATGCTCTTTCATAATCAGCTTCTTTTATATGTATAATTTTTGTATAATAAGGATGATGAGAATGTATACATATTGAATCAGAAATTTATTACTTGTAAATATATTTTTGCATAGATTTTAAGAAAATATATTGATGCATTTACTATATAAATAATAAATCTCAAATTATATTACTCTCTAAAATCAGCTGCTGTGTCGCCGCCCGCTACCGCGCACATGTCACACATCGAAGGATCCGCTATTTAACGACGGCTCGTCTTCGAGAGATCCAGTAGCGTTGGCGGATCATCCCCAGAGTCAGCTGAACGCTGCCGTGCAACGTTCGCCCATGACACGTCTCGACGAATGCCGGGTGAATGTCAACTCGCCCGGCAGAATCATGGGATGACGCTCATCGTAGGACAGGATGGCGTGCTTTAAGCGTCCACCAACTCAAAGGAGCTTCTGGCGATCTAAAAAGTAAAAAGGAACTCAAACGAATAAGTGAGTTAGATTTTATTAGCGCGCGGCCCTGCTGAATCACCTTTAACTCATCCTTATAGGTTTCAGCCTGCACTCGTCGGATTCACAGGAGACGCGCGTCCTTCAGTTCGGCTGTCGACAGGGTACCACCAGGAAGATGAGGCGGCTTGTGGCTGGCTGGACCCTCCCTCCCGCAGTCGAAGTCAACGCTGATCTGGATGTCGGCGGTTGGAGACATATGTACATCATGTGTATCGGATGTCCTTGGATCCAACCCAGGGCGACCATAAGTGCAGTGGGGCCTTCGAGAATCCGAGCGTCGTATGGACGTAAGAGGCAAGTTTGACGAGAAGCGCGGCTACACAAAGCTCGAGGCGAGGTAAAGTTATATGTTTCAGTGGAGCGATCTTGGTTTTTGACGATTAGACTAGTAGTCCACTCCTCATGTTGTATTGTTCGTAGATAAACGACGGCATAAGCTCACTCGTAGATCTCTACTTGCAATGGAAGCTCAGCCTGGAAATTGAACCATCGCCGAGCAGACGTCTCATCAAGGGGAGCATCCCAGTTAAGGCTTTGCAGCCAAGTCTAAAAGGCGATCTTAGAACGGTGTGAGAGAGAGCGCGGATCGCTTGATGACGATCGGCACGGAGATTGTTCGGGTTAATAAGAAAATGGCGGGGTTCTTTTAAAATAACGTTATAAAAATTAAAATTAAAATATAATGTAAATAATATGTTATACCTTATCTTTGATTAATATTTTTTTTACAGAAATCAGTTGATTAAAACGTCAATTTGCTAATTAAATTTTTTAATAATAATATGTTATAAAAAATAAAATAATAATGTTTTAAATAATATGTTATAATTCTTTAAACTCGGTTAATATTTTTGCTCGAAATCAGCTGATAACTATTAAAAATATTAATCAAGTTTAAAGTATTATAACATATTATCTAAAATATTTTATATATATTATATATATATATATATATATTATTATATATATATATATATATATATATATATATATATACATTCCACACGCCAAATCAACGACTTTTTTCCCCGACCATTTTTGATTTGCTTCATTTTTTTATGTTTTTGTATCCATTGAAAGTAGCTTCTATGAATTTTTTTAGATTTTTATTTTTATCGATTTCCGAATTACACATTTAAAAAAAAATTGATTTTAACAATTTCCGAAAATTTCAAATATTTATAACTTGAAGAAAAATAAAAATTTTGTCATTAATAAGATGGCTATTTTTTTTGTCTTTGAACGTATTTTTCGAAAAAGAAATTGAAAAAATTAAGAAAAGAAAATTTAATAATGTTTTAGTCACATTTAATCAAAATTATTTTTTTCTCCTCAATAAACTTCTTCGATTTAAAAAAAAAATGTATATCATTTTAGACTTAAAAACAAAATTTTTGAGCTGTGAAATTGGTGAAGAGTGGATTGAAATATTTTTGATTTTTTAACCATTCCGACTATTTTTCAATTTTTTTTTTTAAATCGTATTTTTTTGGTATTTTACACCACTCTGATTTAAAAAATAAGTATTTACAAAATTAATAGACACTCATTTCTCTTAAAGCATCAAAGGGTCAGGAAAAAAGAAAATTCCAATATATTTAAAAAATTAAAAATATTTGAATTTTTTTTTCTCACCCTTAAAACCCTCAAAACTTCAAAAAATAAGTGTCTGTTAATTTTATTAATACTTATTTTTTTAATCGGAATGGTGTAAAATACCAAAAATACAATTAAAAAAAAATTTTTTAAAAAATCGAAAATATTTTAATCCCCTTTTCGCCAAGCCCTTTTAGCTAAAAAATTTTGTTTTTAAGTCTAAAATGATATACATATTTTTGAAAAAGATCGAAGGAGTCTCATTGAGAAGAAAAATAATTTCGGTTAAAATTGACTAAAACACTATTAAATTTTCTTTTTTTAATTTTTTAAATACTTTTTTCGAAAAATACATTTTAAAAAATAACCACCTTATTATTGACAAAATTTTTATTTTTCTTCAAGTTATAAATAAATCAATTTAAAAAAAAAATGTGTAACTCGGAAATCGATAAAGATAAAAATCTAAAAAAATTGATAGAAGCTACTTTCAATGGATACAAAAACATAAAAAAAGATGAAGCAAATCAAAAACGGTCGGGGAAAAAAGTCTGATTTGGCGTGGAATGCTCCATATATACAGGGTGTCCCGTAAAGACCGGATCAACTCTTCAGGGTAGATTCCTGAGATCATTTTAAGACGAAAATCCTAATACCAAAATATCGAGGCTATAATAGTTTTTAAATTAAGCATTTATAGTTAACGAATCAGACCGCCTAAAGTTGGCGCGCTCAGGGGTGACACAACGCAAAGTGCTAACGGCGAAAACTGACTATCGCCCCTCTTGTTAATATTGATATAAAGGTTATTTATCCAAAAATAAGATTGCTCATGTTGATATTTTTATAAACGTGCATTATTTAACATAACATTTTTTTTAAATATTGAAAGTGGACATTTTTTACTTTTACGTGATACATAAAACGCAAGCTATCACAAAATATTTCTTTCAGAAATTTGCTATTAATTTCATATCTTACAGACAAAACTGTAATTATCAAATAAGTAGATATATAGTTAGCAAATGTATTTACAATTATTTAATAAAATAAGCAGATATTATTGCTAATATTCAAATAAGAATTATTCAAATACACTTTAAACGTTTCATTAAAACAATTCGGAAAAACTAAAAACATTTAATACACTAAATTAATACCTTAAATAATTCTTTTAATACATTAATTTAACAAAAACAATAAATAATTAATTAATTATTGTTTTTGTTAAATTATTTAATAAAATAAGCAGCTATTATTGCTAATATCCAAATAAAACTCATTCAAATACAATAACAAAAAAGAAATTCAAGCAACTTATTAAATTCACATCTTACTTGGATTTCATTCTCAAATTGAAAAAAAACCTTTAAGATCAAATCTGAATTTTTTATGGAAAGAACTTAAAAAGATGAACACTTTCACACCTCAAACGTTTTTTTTAGAATTTTCCAAGTGGTAGTTATAACTTTTTGAAATTGGCCTTTTTCGAACTTTCATACTAAATAACTTCTGAACGGATCAACGTATCAATCTCCAGTTTGTGCCAAAAATTTTCTTTTTTCATTTTAAACGATATAAAATATAGCAAGTATTTTTGTATCGCCAGTGAAGAATAAAATTAGGAATAACTGTAGACGACCCAACTGGCTTAATTGATTTTTATTAATTTGATGTCATATAAAAATACAGACTACGTTTCGACCTTTGGTTCAGGTCCTTATCAAGTCTAAAATTATATAAAAAATAATAATACGAATATATCAAAAAGAAAATCATTTTATGGATGTATAGCGTAAACCAAGTGATACTAACGATTGGTATAAAGTAAATCATTTAAACATACCTTACGTAACATTTAATAAAATTTCAACAAGTTAAACTTCTCTAAATACATATGATGTGTCAACTACCGTTTCATAGAGATGGTAAAGAACGAACTAAGTTAAACATCCTTAATTATTCTATCATAAATAGGATTTAAATTCTCTGTGTCTTTATGTAGGTTAATCGTGTTGTTATATTTTCTTATATAAAACATTTCGGCTATCTCTCTTTTCCTAGTATGTGTTTCCTGATGTAAAATATTAAAGGTTGTCCATTTAAAGTCATGTAAATATTCATTTCTATGTTTGCTTATAACGTTCTGGTTACTACTATGCAATTTTATGTTATTCCTATGTTTTTTTATCCGAGTATATTTAGGTGTCTTTTAGTTTGTCCAATGTATGTAGCGTCGCAGTCGTTGCAATCGATCTTATATACAATCTCGGTCATATCCGCTTTAGGCAATTTGTCTTTTCCGCGTTTAATTACATTGTCTAGTTTTTTTGGTATCGTGTAAATAACACTTAAGCCTGTTTTCTTAATAGATCTCGCAATAATATCACTTAGTAAGTTTTTAATATACGGCATTAAAATACAAGAAGAAATATCAAAATCATTCTCTTTGTCAGCAACGTTATGAGAGTTTTTTAAAAAACATGTTCTTTTATAGATATAACGCTCGATGATCGTCATAGGAAAGCAATTATTAGACAAGATTCTTTTTACAATATGTAAGTTCCCATTATGGAAACGATCATCAGATAACAAAATAGCGCGATCAACTAAGTTATTGATGGTGTTCACTTTGTATTTAAACGGATGATTGGAATAATAATTTAAATATCTACCAGAAGAGGTGGGTTTCCAATACCAATTCGTCATAAGTTTCCCATCGTTTCTAATAACCATTGTGTCTAAAAAGTTAATCCTGTTATTTGTTTCAATTTCATGCGTAAATTGCAGTCGGTGATGATAACTGTTAAATGTAGTCAAAATAGTGTCAATTTCAGTACGCGGTACTACCGCAAAAATATCATCAACATACCTGCAATAAACTGAAATATCAAATTGTAAGGAGCTTAAACAATGTGTCTCAAGATCGTCCATAACTAAATCGGCTAAAATAGGTGAGAGGGGGGATCCCATCGGAGTACCATGTATCTGTTCGTAGAATTGATCATTGAAACAAAAACTTGTTGACTCTAATAAGACTTCGATTGCATATAAAAATTGTGCTAAACTAAAAGTTGTGTTGCATGAAATGTCCGTCCAGCGTTTTTCAATGGATTTTAAAACTAATTCTTTAGGAATGTTTGGTAATAAAGACGTAACATCAAGTGAAATCAACATTTCACTATCGTCAATATTAACGTTCTTGATTTTATTCGCGAAAGTCCAACCATCTTTAATATGGGAAAGGTTTCGTAACTGACTGTTCCAATATATCATGAATAAAGCGCGCTACATTGTAAACCGGACTCCCAAGAGACGAAACAATTATACGTAAAGGAACGTTAACTTTGTGGATTTTCGGTAAACCATAACATCGTGGGAGATTTCCGTTAGTGGTATTAAGACGTTTGTATATTGTATTATCAATCAATTTGTTATCACGCCAAGATTTAATTAAAGAATTAATTCTGCTGGATAGTTTCCTAATAGGATCTTTTTTCAGTTTAATATACGTAGATTGATCATTAAGTGACACATTCATTTTGTCAATATAATCTTTCTTGTCTAAAATTACTGTAGTTTGGCCCTTATCGGCATTAGTAACTAAAATGTCCTCGTTGTCACGTAAGAACTTATGACATTGCTTAGAGCTATTGATAATATATCTATCTATGAAGCTAGTGTGTTTCTTTTTACTAAGATATCCATGTACCGCATTTGTTACTTCGTTCCTTGTCGATTCGACAAGATCTTTGGGGATCTTAGAGCAATTAATTTCTAAGTTCTTAGCAACCTCGATAACAGTATTAATGCGGTCTTTCTTATCATTCTGTAAAACGGGCATGCCGAATTTTTCTCCTAAGCTTAAAATATCTAAAGTATTCTCAGGGATTATTTTATTACTGAGATTTACTATCCATTTCGATCTGTCAATATTATTAAAGGGGTTAAATGAAACTTTATTCTTTCGAATTAGATTGTCGAACTTTTTGATAGCGTTCATCTTTTTTGTTTGATTAAAAGTAAATAGTTTATGGTAATTAAATTCAAAAAATCTATTCAATAAATTCCGTGGAAGAAAATCAAACATTCTTTTTTCAATGATATGTAGTTTAGAATGTAAGTACTTTAAGTTAAAATTTAAATCTTTAATTTCTAAATTCAACAATCTAAGTCGAGTATGTCTAGAAAAATAATCAAATTTTTGGTTTACGCTATTACTGTGAAAAAAGATGTTCATTTTCAGTTTCATGATGTGTGTTGGAAGAACATCAAATCTTCTGCAGCGTAGTAAGAAAACTAATTGTTGTTTCGATGTAAATATCTTCTTCTTGTTATGAATCCATGATTTCAATAATAATGTGTGGTAAAATCCATATTGATCTGAGATTGTTTGAAAAAAACCATCTATCCGTGTAAGCACCATCATTCGGTCAATGTGCAATAAAATATAGCAAGTATTTTTGTATCGCCAGTGAAGAATAAAATTAGGAATAACTGTAGACGACCCAACTGGCTTAATTGATTTTTATTAATTCGATGTCATATAAAAATACAGACTACGTTTCGACCTTTGGTTCAGGTCCTTATCAAGTTTAAAATTATATAAAAAATAATAATACGAATATATCAAAAAGAAAATCATTTTATGGATGTATAGCGTAAACCAAGTGAAACTAACGATTGGTATAAAGTAAATCATTTAAACATACCTTACGTAACATTTAATAAAATTTCAACAAGTTAAACTTCTCTAAATACATATGATGTGTCAACTACCGTTTCATAGAGATGGTAAAGAACGAACTAAGTTAAACATCCTTAATTATTCTATCATAAATAGGATTTAAATTCTCTGTGTCTTTATGTAGGTTAATCGTGTTGTTATATTTTTTTATATAAAACATTTCGGCTATCTCTCTTTTCCTAGTATGTGTTTCCTGATGTAAAATATCAATCTACGTATATTAAACTGAAAAAAGATCCTATTAGGAAACTATCCAGCAGAATTAATTCTTTAATTAAATCTTGGCGTGATAACAAATTGATTGATAATACAATATACAAACGTCTTAATACCACTAACGGAAATCCCCCACGATGTTATGATTTACCGAAAATCCACAAAGTTAACGTTCCTTTACGTATAATTGTTTTGTCTCTTGGGAGTCCGGTTTACAATGTAGCGCGCTTTATTCATGATATATTGGAACAGTCAGTTACGAAACCTGTTTCCCATATTAAAGATGGTTGGACTTTCGCGAATAAAATCAAGAACGTTAATATTGACGATAGTGAAATGTTGATTTCACTTGATGTTACGTCTTTATTCACAAACATTCCTAAAGAATTAGTTTTAAAATCCATTGAAAAACGCTGGACGGACATTTCATGCAACACAACTTTTAGTTTAGCACAATTTTTATATGCAATCGAAGTCTTATTAGAGTCAACAAGTTTTTGTTTCAATGATCAATTCTACGAACAGATACATGGTACTCCGATGGGATCCCCCTTCTCACCTATTTTAGCCGATTTAGTTATGGACGATCTTGAGACACATTGTTTAAGCTCCTTACAATTTGATATTTCAGTTTATTGCAGGTATGTTGATGATATTTTTGCGGTAGTACCGCGTACTGAAATTGACACTATTTTGACTACATTTAACAGTTATCATCACCGACTGCAATTTACGCATGAAATTGAAACAAATAACAGGATTAACTTTTTAGACACAATGGTTATTAGAAACGATGGGAAACTTATGACGAATTGGTATCGGAAACCTACCTCTTCTGGTAGATATTTAAATTATTATTCCAATCATCCGTTTAAATACAAAGTGAACACCATCAATAACTTAGTTGATCGCGCTATTTTGTTATCTGATGATCGTTTCCATAATGGGAACTTACATATTGTAAAAAGAATCTTGTCTAATAATTGCTTTCCTATGACGATCATCGAGCGTTATATCTATAAAAGAACATGTTTTTTAAAAAACTCTCATAACGTTGCTGACAAAGAGAATGATTTTGATATTTCTTCTTGTATTTTAATGCCGTATATTAAAAACTTAAGTGATATTATTGCGAGATCTATTAAGAAAACAGGCTTAAATGTTATTTACACGATACCAAAAAAACTAGACAATGTAATTAAACGCGGAAAAGACAAATTGCCTAAAGCGGATATGACCGAGATTGTATATAAGATCGATTGCAATGACTGCGACGCTACATACATTGGACAAACTAAAAGACACCTAAATACTCGGATAAAAGAACATAGGAATAACATAAAATTGCATAGTAGTAACCAGAACGTTATAAGCAAACATAGAAATGAATATTTACATGACTTTAAATGGACAACCTTTAATATTTTACATCAGGAAACACATACTAGGAAAAGAGAGATAGCCGAAATGTTTTATATAAAAAAATATAACAACACGATTAACCTACATAAAGACACAGAGAATTTAAATCCTATTTATGATAGAATAATTAAGGATGTTTAACTTAGTTCGTTCTTTACCATCTCTATGAAACGGTAGTTGACACATCATATGTTTTTAGAGAAGTTTAACTTGTTGAAATTTTATTAAATGTTACGTAAGGTATGTTTAAATGATTTACTTTATACCAATCGTTAGTTTCACTTGATTTACGCTATACATCCATAAAATGATTTTCTTTTTGATATATTCGTATTATTATTTTTTATATAATTTTAGACTTGATAAGGACCTGAACCAAAGGTCGAAACGTAGTCTGTATTTTTATATGACATCAAATTAATAAAAATCAATTAAGCCAGTTGGGTCGTCTACAGTTATTCCTAATTTTATTCTTCACTGGCGATACAAAAATACTTGCTATATTTTATATCGTTTAAAATGAAAAAAGAAAATTTTTGGCACAAACTGGAGATTGATACGTTGATCCGTTCAGAAGTTATTTAGTATGAAAGTTCGAAAAAGGCCAATTTCAAAAAGTTATAACTACCACTCGTTGCATTGATTTGACAGAATTAAAATTGCTTCTCTACGATTGCAATACATACATCAATGATCTCAGCGAACTTCGATTTCATATGAAAAATGAGAAATAATTACAAAATTATAGTTTTCGTTACCTCTCAGCTGTCATCCTAGCTGTCAACTCGTCATAATACGTGCTTTGTATAATAAATATACATTTTGTATGAATAAAAAGGCAAGTTCCCTGGGATTGAGATGTACGAAAGAAAGCACTGTTACCCTCTAAATCTGAATTAGAAGCCTAATATAGAAGTATAACTTGAACTACGATTCGTAAGTATGTGTGCGTGCGTTGTAGGTGTAGTGGAGCAAAAAAACAGCAGTTATTATTTCTAAAATATTCAGATAGAGGACGTTATAAATTTTCACGTGCGCTGTTGCCACATGGATCATTATTTTGTTTATAGATAAGAATCGCGACACACTCAATATTCATGTATATATTATAATGTCGTTGAAAGCAAGAACGCGAGAAGGAATAGAAAGCAAACAAAAATTATTAATAAATATTTATAAATATATATAAATATATATAAATATATATAATATATATATATAAATATATACATATATATATATATATATGTATATATATATTATATATATTTATATCAATAAGATTATATAAAAGAAAATATAAAATATATTCAATAACAAGATTAATTGACTAGTTACAATAATACAATAATAGTACAGATATAGTATTTATGGAGAAGAAACATTCTTTAAAATGTATACATTTATTTTATTTATATATCTTATAAATAAAACAAATCTTACAACTGTACAGTTGATATAAATTGATTAATTATTTAAAATATTATATTTTTATCTATTATCAATAATATTACATATATATTTTTATTAATATTATCGCAGATCTTTTGATGTATGTATTATTATGAAATTGTACATTTTCTTGTAATTCCATGTATTATTGCGTAATAGTGTCTGATTAAAAATATTTTATTATATTATATGTAATACTATTTTCACAATTAGAGTTTATAAAAATTATCACTCTTATGCTATTGTAACTAGTCAAATCTTATATATGTATATATATATATATATATATATATATATATGTTCTTATTTGTAGGGATGTGCCGGATATCCGGTAAATATCCGGTATCCGGATATCCAGCTACTTTTTTATTTATTTAGAATTATCCGGCTATTCAACCTATTCGGCCATTTTCCACAATCTGATGATTCAAAATAAATAATAAATATAAAATCGTATACCGTATATAAAACGTATTGATAAAAGTATTTATTTAGTTAAATTGACCAAAAATTTGATGAAATATAGGTTACCAAAATATTTCATCTAATTTTTGGCCATCTAACAATAAATACTTCTATTATTTAATTTATTGTATATTTTTATACAGGGTGGTTCTTGTAACGGTCGCCACAATTTTTGAGACGTTTCCGACAGTTTAAAAAAAAGTTTATATAGTAAAAATTTATAGCTTTACACAAATTATAACATGCAATAAAAAAATTTTTCTTAAAAATTTTTCTTAAAAATTTTTTTATAAAAAATGTCACTTTGAATCTTTTTTTTTATATAAATCAATTCCTTGCAATATTCTGCATAAAAAGTTATAAGAGTAGGATGGCCAAAAAGTGAATAGTTTACGAGATATTTTATACTTTTTGACATATTCTCACATAAATTATGAAATATATCTCGTAAAATATTAATTTTTCGTCGATCATACTTTTACTTTTATGCACAAAATAATGAGAAAAATTGATTGGTGTAAAGAAAATATATGTTGTTTGTAAGAAAAAATACGTAATTTACAACTAACAGCTATACATATTTTTTTTCTATGTGTTTTCTTCATATCAATCGATTCCTCTCATTATTTTGTGCATAAAAGTAAAAATAGAATCAACAAAAAATGAATATTTTACGAGATATTTCATAATTTATGTAAGATTATGTCAAATTGTATAAAATTACTCGTAAATAATTTACTTTTTGAGTATCCCACTATTGGGAGATATCGATTATATAAAAAAATATGGTAATTTTACTTAAAAAATTCACAGTTTCAATTTTTATTAAAAATTTTTCTTTTTTTTTTATTGCATGTTATAGCTTGCGTAAAGTAAGTAAACTTTTACTATATATAAACTTTTTTTTAAACTGTCGGAAACGTTTAAAAAATCGTGGCAACCGTTACAAGAACCACCCTGGTATATACGTTTTATATACGGTATACGATTTTATATTTTATATTATTGATTTTGAATCATCAGATTGTGGAAAATGGCCGAATAGGTTGAATAGCCGGATAATTCTATAAATAAATAAAAAAGTAGCTGGATATCCGGATACCGGATATTTACCTGATATGCAGCACATCCCTATAAATAAGTTCATATATAAGATTTGACTAGTTACAATAGCATAAGAGTGATCATTTTTATAAACTCTAATTGTAAAAATAATATTATATAATATAATAAAATATTTTAAATCAGACACTACCACGCAATAATACATGGAATTACAAGAAAATGTACAATTTCATAATAATACATCAAAAGATCTGTAATAATATTAATAAAAATATACACTCCGCAAAATAATTAAGGGATCAAAATAAATTGTGTCTAAAAAATAGGCAAATTTTAAATAGCTGTAACTTTGTTTCAAAAAATGAGTATTTAAATTCTAAAAAAGGGTTTCAAAGCTTGAAATCTCTACTTTCGAAAGGTCGCAGCTATTTATCATTTTCTTAAATTGTGATATTCTTTATATACAGAAAACGACGAACTTAACAAAATGGAAAATTTTCTCCTCACTTTGTAGACGTGTCGCATCACAAAAAGATTTGAAAAAATTTTTTTACTTTTTCACGTTAAAGCCTGAAGTTTTCCCTGCAAAATCGTATTTTAAAATTTAAATTTTGATTTTTCCTTATAAAGTTATCTAGAATTGAAGAGAAAGTGATCATTTTCAATTTGATCGTTCATAACTCCGTTAAAAATCATTGTACAGCAATTTTAAAACTTGATTCTTAAAGCTGAATCTTTGCTCTGTAGTATGATATAGTGACCAATTTTTTTTTAACTCGTGAACTTTTTTACAAATAGGTGAAAATAACGAAAAAATTCGCGAGCTTTCTCTTTTTTGTTTAAATTTCGAAAAAAATTACGCAAGGTGACTAAAAAAATTTTAAGTATTTAAATTTTTGTGTCTTATAGTACCCCTTTGACGAAAAATTATAGACTTGCTGTGATAATTTCTTTATAGTGATCCGTATGTTTAAAATGATCGATGCGTACAATATGTTAAAAAAACTTGATTTGCTTTGATAAAAAGTTTAAAAAAGTAAAATCTGTGGCAAAACAATTTTTTCTCCACTTTCTAACATAATTTTTTAACTTGCTTCAACATAAAATTTAGAAAATTTAAAGTTGCATATTATTTTCAAAATTACCACCGACATCAGTTTCATCCAAAGCGCAAATCCAATCATACAACCTCTACATGGTGAACTTTGGGTGAAGCTGATGTCGGTGGTAATTTTGGAAATGATATGCAACTATAAATTTTCTAAATATTACGTTGAGGCAAGTTAAAAAATTATGTTAGAAAGTGGAGAAAAAATTTTTGCCACAGATTGTACTTTTTTAATTTTTTATCAAAGTAAATCAAGTTTTTTAAACATATTGTAAGCATCGATCATATTGAACATACGGATCACTATAAAGAAATTATCACAGCAAGTCTGTGATTTTTCGTAAAGTTTGGGGTACTAAAAGAGACAAAATATTAAGTCCATAGAATTTTTTTAGTCACCTTGCGTAATTTTTTTCGAAATTTAAACAAAAAAGAGAAAACTCGCGAAATTTTTCGTTATTTTTACCTATATGTATAAAAATTTACGAGTTAAAAAAATTCGGCCACTATATCATACTATAGAGCATAAAGATTCAGCTTTAAGAATTCAGTTTTAAAATTGCTGTACAATGATTTTTAACGGAGTTATGAACGATCAAAGTAAAAATGACCACTTTCTCTTCAATTCTGGATAACTTTATAAGGAAAAATCGAAATTAAAATTTTAAAAAACAATTTTGCAGGGAAAACTTCAAGCCGTGAAAAAATCAAAAAATTTTTTTGTGCATGCAACACGTCTACAAAGTGAGAAGAAAATTTTCCATTTTGTTAAGTTCGTCGTTTTTTGTATATAAAAAGATTTGAAGAAAGTGAAAAATGTGTGTCCTTTCGAAAGTAGAGATTTTAAGAAACCCTTTTTTAGAATTTAAATTCTCATTTTTTAAAACAAAGTTACAGCTATTTAAAATTTGCTTATTTTTTTTTAGACACAATTTTTTTTATCCCTTAATTATTTTGCGGAGTGTATATTATAGGTAATATTATTGTGCTAATAGATAAAAATATATTAATATAATCGATTTATATTGACAATTATTAAAGATTTGTTTTATTTATAAGATGTAAATAAAAAGAAATGTATAAATTTTAAAGAATGTTTCTTCTCGCCATAAATACTGTATATCTGTACTATATTATTGTAATATCTATATATATAAGTTCCGTCCGTCTGTCTGTCTGACCGCGAACTACTTCCACATTTATGGACCGATTTTCTCGAAATTAGTACCAAAATGTTGCAAATTTTTCGGGGATTGCTACTAATGTGGTTTTTTTTAGTTTCTACCCACCCACGCACACCCACCCACGCATTCACGCATTTATTGACCGATTTTCACGAAATTGGTACCAAAATTTCGCAAATTTTTCGTAGATGACGACGATGTGTTTTTTTTAGTTTTATACCCCCACCCACGCACCCACCCACGCACTCACCCACGTATATTCACATATTCATTGACAGATTTTCACGAAATTGGTACCATAATTTTGCAAATTTTTCGGGGATCGTTAATTTGTGGTTTTTTAAAGGTTTTTTTTAAGTTTACACCCACCCACGCACACCCACCCTCGCATTCACGCATTTATTGACCGATTTTCACGGAATTGGTACCAAAATTTCGCAAATTTTTCGGGGATGGCTACTATGTTGTTTTTTTTAACTTTTGCCCACCCACTCACCCACCCACGCACCCACCCACATATTCACATATTCATTGACAGATTTTTATATAATCTATATATAAAGTACCTTTGTGGTTTTTTTTTAAGTTTTATATCCCTACTCATCCACCCACGCAGCAATTCATCAATTCATATATTTGTTGACAGATTTTCTCGAAATTGGTGTATTCACATGTTCATTGACAGATTTTTATATAATCTATATATATATAAGTACCTTTGTGGTTTTTTTTTTAAGTTTTATATCCCCATTCATCCACCCACGCAGCAATCCATCAATTCATATATTTGTTGACCGATTTTATCAAAATTGATATTAAATTTTTTAAAAATTTTTGGGGCTGACTACTGTTTTTTTAAAATTTTTATACTACGATCAACCCACCCACGCATCTACCCACGCATTCAAAAATATATTTACTGATTTTATAGAAATTGTTAAGAAAATTTTCCAAATTTTTCGAGGATGGCTATTGTTCGGAATCTTTAAAGAATAGTCACAGCGGTAACACGCGCGCACGATAAAGTCAGGTATGCACACAGACTGACGACACAAAAAATCGAAGACTTGATTTTACACAAAACAAACAGCACTATATTTACAAAATGTAATTTACAGAGGTTTTGCGCGACGAACTGAGGTCGCGCCGACGCGGAGCGCAGTTGCAAGAAGTGCAACAACGAGAAAAGAGTATTGCCCGTGAAAAAGCGCGGTACAAAGTATTTTTTGAGAGAACGCTCGTTATCGATCCGCACAGAAGGCCTCAAGACAAGAGAGTGTTTGTTCGACGGGCAAACGGCTTTATCCCGCTGACCTTCGAGAAGGTTCCGAAACGAAATCAACGAACTTAGTACTTACGTGGCGATATGGAATCCTCTCAAAAGTCGGAGGACAAAACCGTTTGTTATCATCGCTTGTTTGTGTTTAACGACGATTTTAACAGCGACGGTATTTCGAGCGCGGGAAGGCGCGCTACGGCGCGCGGTGGCGATTGGCGCACCGGCGGCGCCGCGCGGAGCCGAGTACTCTGCGTTGATACCACTGCTT
>NW_028141165.1:17062869-17124667 GCF_030444845.1 Prenolepis imparis | reverse complement strand
AAGCAGTGGTATCAACGCAGAGTACTACTCGATGCGGATGACAATAGTCTGCGACGATGACAACAGACTGCGGTGACGCGACGCGACGCGATGACGCGACGCGACGCGACGATAACAATCACGGCGTTGCCGAACGTGAACGCGTACATACATTACATGTGATAATAATATGTATAATTTTTAAGTTATTAAAAAAAACATATTATAACGTATTATAATACGTTGTTTTTCTTTTTTTTTTTTTTTTTAATAACAACATTATTTACTGTTTTGCCTTTTTTTCGCAAGCGAGACATAAGAAAAATTAATTTTAGGTTTTTGCGAACAAGATATTCCACGTATGAATGTGTTGGTTGCTCTGAAAAGAGCGAGTTGTTTTTTGGCCGCTCTGAAAAGAGCGGAATTTTAGTTTCAAAAAAATTTATAATAAGTGCTCAAAATGACCACCATCGATTCTAACGCAAATATCGGATTTTTTAAAAGAAGTCTCCTATTAGTAATGGAGAACGTCCAAAGAAATCTATTAAAACGCCTGAGAGCTTGCGTTAGAATCGATGGTGGTCATTTTGAGCACTTATTATAAATTTTTTGAAACTAAAAATCCGCTCTTTTTAGAGCGACCAAAGTCAATCCGCTCTTTTCAGAGCGACCAAAAAACAACTCGCTCTTTTCATAGCGACCAACACATTCATACGTGTAACATCTTGTTCGCAAAAACATAAAATTAATTTTTCTCATGTCCCGCTTGCGAAAAATAGCAAAACAGTAGATAATGTTAAGTTATTAAAAAAAGAAGTATAACGTATAATACGTTATAATGTTTTTTTTAAATAACTTATAAATTATACATATTATTATCACATGTAATGTATGTACATGTACACGTTCACGTTCGGCAACGCCGTGATTGTTATCGTCGCGTCGCGTCGCGTCGCGTCATCGCGTCACGTCGCGTCACCGCAGTCTATTGTCATCGTCGCAGACTATTGTCATCCGCATCGAGTAATGTGCGCTTTGCATTTAACGCGTTTTTTGTGAGTGATTTTAGTAATCAATCAGTAGTAACCGAGATTGTGATTAACTGTTACAATCGATAAATATATTCTTTATTTTCGATCAAGTGCGTGAGTGTATTCGTTCTAAATGTGGATACAATTTCTGAAAGAAGAAAAATTTGTTTATTATTCGGTGTGTCAGATGGGAATGTCTCTGTGGAAGTGTTAACAGTCGTGCAACAATTATTCATCAGAGTAAAAGTCATCAAACACCTCTACAAGGTAAGAATAAAAGTGAATAAGTGAGAGAGAGAGAGAGAGAGAGAGAGAGAGAGAGAGAGTGTGTGTGTGTGTGTGTGTGTACGCACACACGCAAAACACAGACATACACACAAACACATCGCGTGTAGCAAACAGCTGATCGCAGCGAGCGCCTCACACAGTCGCCCGCGTCGGATAATGAGTTGCGCCGCTCCTGCCTACCGCCCGTACTCGTGCCGTAATTCGCTAAATATTTCTTTTAATAATTTGAAAACTAAGCTTCGGATCAAATTTTGGCAAAGGAAAAATTGTCTTAGAATTCAGTCAGGAATACGACATTTTAAGGACAAACGGTTGTTTTGAATCACCCTGTATATATGTATATAGATATTATATAGGTATATATGTGTTACGTCCAGACTCAAGGAAGGAAGAGTCGAAAGGAAGGACGTAACTACTTAAGTCGAACAACGCCAGGTAGTGCGTTTTGTTCGAGCCGAACGAACGTGTTTAGGCCCCAAATAGGTCAACGACCGCAAGGGTCGCTCTTACGCTATTTAAAGGGCGTTCGCTCGGTGGTCCCTTTTCGGCAAAAGAATTTAATCTCTTTTGCGCGGGATGGGACCTTAGTGCGATCTCTGGACGGAGGTAATGAGAGCGGGTTAATCAATTAATTAAACGCGAGTTCATAATAAAATTAAGTTTTATTCATATAAATAAAAACGGTGAAAAGACGGATACATAAGTAACAATTAACTCGCGCGCGGGATTTAATCTATAAATAGGTGTGTGTTTGTGTGTTTCGCGGGTGTTACATAAGTACGGTGGTCATCAATCGGGACATGAAGGGGGGAGAGTTTATTGTCTAAATATATTATGGTCCCGATTGGTTATTACAATAATTTTTCATTTTAATAATTAGGTAAAAATAAATATTAGAGTGTACGTGAGAGTATGTGCGGGTGGGTTTATTTTTTTTTCTTTTTTTTTATTTATTTAATTTCGGAAATTTCAATAGTGGAGGGGGGAAGGAAAGCTTGAAGGATGTCGGCGGGGAATCCGATAGGATTGGGGTGGATAGGAGTAAACATGGGGATGAGGGTACCTGGGAGACTTCCTGCCACGATTCGCATGAACTGCTCTTCGTCTGGCCTCAGGACCGCAGGAATAAGTTCCTCGTGGGAGAGGGAGATCTAAGATGGGGAAGATTTCGTGGGAGAAAGGAATTCGCCCGATGTGTGCCTTTAAGAAGTTGAAGGCGTTAGTGTAATTAGTGGGAGATTCTTCCGCTTCTTGGCACGTGCAGCTTTCGCCACACTCTATGTCGGGGGTTAAGGGGGAAGGAGAGCGACTGTGACAGGGAGAGGGAAGGTGGTGCTGAGGTGCTGGAGATGGAATGCGCGATGGCTCTGGAGAGGAAACCGAAGGGTAATGAGGAGTGTCAGGGTTTCTATTTCCGCTGTGCTTATTAATTATGTTAATATGTTCGGTGATTAAGCGCTCTAACAAGTCTTGAGTTGGACTATCGTCCGGGAATGAATCAGCCATAGCCCGAGCCACTTCTCGCCTCAAGCGTCGATTCCGCCGATTTCGCGAGTGTTTTATAATCCTTTTTGAATGCTGCTGGGTTTTCACTAAATAATGACAATGATAAGAAGCGAGTCTTCGAGGAAGTTCATGGATATAATATTTGCTCAATATATGTTATTTATAACTTCAATATTTATTTTATATATATATATATATTATTGAAAAGTTTGCACTTCTATAATTCTGTTCGTTAGTATGGTGGGGGAAGTCAAGGAGGCTCACTCTGCAGTTACGCAGGGAACCCGCGAGATAAGGAGAGGTAGTGGGGCTCACTCTGCAGTTACGCAGGGAACCCGCGAGATAAGGAGAGGTCGTGGGGCTCACTCTGCAGTTGCGCAGGGAACCCGCGAGATAAGAAGAGGTAGTGGGGCTCACTCTGCAGTTACGCAGGAAACTCGCGAGATAAGGAGAGGTCGTGGGGCTCACTCTGCAGTTACGCAGGGAACCCGCCAGATCAGGAGCTCGCACTGCAATTACGCAGGGAACCCGTGAGATCAGGAGCTCTCACTGCTATTATGCAGGGAACCCGACGGTGATAAGGAGAGCTTGAGGACGAGGGGGTTTAATGCGAACTTTTCTATAACGTCTGTTGGACAGTTAAATAAATAATAAATGTTAAATAATATTATTTATCCAAGAACTCCTTTTAGTAGGGTGATATAAAAAATAGACTTACTACTTGTAGTGAGCGTAGTATATATATATATTTCTTTTTCGTCTGCTTCTGGCGCTGGCTCTGGCTCTGGCTGCTCTATCCGCTTGTTGTTATGCCGGAAGTTCACAGAGTTTCTCACTGAGTGTTCATGCTGATCTCACACTGAGAATTCGCACTGAGAAGTCTTTCGCGCACTAAGTGTTGCGGTGAAAACGCAAGGAAAAACTGTGGGTGTTCGACGAAGAACGATAAGTGACGCTCCGCAGAGAAGTTTCGCGTTTATATCTCGGTTTTTGATTCACGCCCTTCGTTCCGCCTTTTGACAAAATCCTGCGAATAGAAGTTCATAATCGCGTTTTTAATATTTTCACTTTCCCTTTCTATGGGGAGCGTTGCAAGGATCGACGAATCAAAAGTTTAGTGCAGGCGTCTGCGAATCGGAGCTCGCTTTCCCAAAAACGGGGATGTCTCGAGATTTCGATATCGGCGGCGGTGTTTGTTGTTAGTTTTTCCTATATCGCGATATTTGTCGTTTGTTAGTGCCGCTTTTATCGGCGGGTTCTCGCTTTATTGCCCTCACGTGCGGCTTAGAGCTTGTTTGCTGAGAGGCGATGCGTGTGGCATCTTTTTAATCTTTATATTTTTCGCCGCTTTCTCGCGAGAATACCCGCAGGTGTGCTATCTTATTTTGCACACTTTCGTTTTCATTATTTGTTTTCCCCTAATCTTACTAGGGAAGGATTTGCTTTCGGCGCGTTCTCGCCGTCGTTGTGTTTTCCCGATTTACAATGTTTGTCGGTTTCTCGCGAGAGTTTCCGCTGCGGTGCCGCTTCGCTCGGCACGTTTAATTTTATCAATTCGTTGTTCTAGTTTTCCCCTCAAAGGTGGGCTCGCTTTCGGCCCGCTCTCGCCGTCTTGGTGTTTTGCCGATGTGTGATTTTAACTTATTATTCGCGAGGGTCTCGGCTAGAATCCGCTTTTCGGAATCTTTCCGCCCGGTCTTTTTTTATTTACCGATTTTGTGATATTTATCGGTCGCTCACGATATCTGCAGCTGTCCGTTTCGCTGGGCACGTTTTCGTTTTATTATATACGTGCCGCTTAGATTATTATTATCTCTTTTCTTCCTTTTTTTATTTACCTAACAACAAACTTCGCCTTGGTCGTGGGAAAGAAAAGAATCGTGGAGTCCGCCGGACGTAACATATGTATATGTATATAGGTATTATATAGGTATATATATGTATATATATATATATATATGTATGTGTGTGTATGTATATTATTGTATATTATATCTACCCTATCTACCCTATATATATAAAAAGATTAGTTAAAATGGGTCACGTTTTTATGTCACGTTTTTCTGTAACGCATTCAATTGAAGTTATGGTAAATCTTAGAGATACTTCTCTCCTCCTCTCTCCTTTCCTCCTGATGGCGACGAAGTAGGTTTTTTTAAATTTTACACCACCACTCACCCACTCACGCATCCACCCACGCACCCACACATTTATTGACCGATTTTTTTGAGATTGGTATCAAAATTTTGCAAATTTTTAGGGAATGGCTACTAATATGATTTTTTTAAATTTTACACCATTACCCACCCACTCACGCATCCACCCACGCACCCACACATTTATTGACCGATTTTTTTGAGATTGATATCAAAATTTTGCAAATTTTTAGGGGATGGTGACGATGTGGTTTTTTTTTATTTTACACCCCCACCCACGCACCCACCCACGTACCTACACATTTATTGACCGATTTTCTTGAAATTGGTATCAAAATTTTGCAAACTTTTAGGGGATGGCGACGATGTGGTTTTTTTAAATTTTATTAAAATTTTGTGGAGTGGTGTTCTTGTGTACTTTTATAATGTTATTCAATCTGTTGAGGCATTTGAATCCCACAATGAGTTCAGTTTCATAACAAAAACATATAACACATAATAAATATATTGGGTACATGCAGTACAACAACCGCTCACTGAGTGCGTTTATATTTATCATAAGTTCCCGAATTCTGGTTTGCAACTGTCTCTTGGTTTGTCCCACATATAACGCCGAACAAATTTTACAATTGATTTTGTATATTACATTGTTATTAGAATTTTTTGTGGAGTGGTGTCTTTGTGTACTTTTATAATATTATTCAATCTGTTGAGGCATTTGAATCCCACAGCGAATTCTGTACCATGGAACGATTTATAAATGTGTTCAGATAAATTTTTAATATTAGGAACTGCTATTAATTTTTTATTATTATATATTATTAATAATTATACTATTGTATATTACCTACATTTTTTTGATTTAATTTGGTAAATATTAGTTTTTTTATTCTCATCTTCACATGCTTAAATATAAAGGATAGTGGGTATCCGTTGTCTAACAATGGGTGCATCCAGTACAACAACCGCTCACTGAGCGCTCAGTACTATAAAAACTAATATACACCAAATTAAATCAAAAGAATGTAATATACAATAGTACAATTATTAATAATAATAATAAAAAATTAATAGCAGTTCCTTATATTAAAAATTTATCTGAACACATTTATAAATCGTTTCATGGTACAGAATTCGCTGTGGGATTCAAATGCCTCAACAGATTAAATAATATTATAAAAGTACACAAAGACACCACTCCACAAAAAATTCTAATAACAATGTAATGTACAAAATCAATTATAAAATTTGTTTGGCGTTATATGTGGGACAAACCAAGAGACAGTTGCAAACCAGAATTCGAGAACTTATGATAAATATAAAACAGAATGAATCAAAATATTCCGTAATTACACAACATATTATTGAACATAAGCATGAGATTGATTGGGAAATGAGAAAAATTCTAGATCACGAAACTAATTATTACAAAAGGTTAATATCTAAAACTATTTTTATAAAACAACAAAAAATGGACTAAACGCTACAGAAGATAGTGAATATTTAGATTCTTCGTACTTTCCATTATTCAATCCATAACAAATCATATAAATCATAATATTAACGTTTGTCTCTTGGTCTCACCGGCTTGACATATATATATAAACATCATCTCACGAAAGATGTCATCATTGTCTGACTTACATTTCGATAGAGAACATTAAAATGATTTGTAACGTTATTTTTAAATAAGTTTTAACATGTTAACAGCATATTATTATTGACATAGTATATTTTTTATTTTAAATTTCATAATAATAACATCGTTTTTTACACTTGTGACTTAATATCTTGAAAAAACCATGGATTCATCCATGACAATGGGTTCATCCATATAAGTACAGGTATTTAGTGGACAACGACTAAACCAATAACTTTTGCGTTAAAATAAATATTAACGTTCAATTTGACCAAAATATTTTTAATCGCTTTAATTATATTTATAGTAATCAAAATAGCGGCTGAAGAAGACATAAGTAAATGTTCGAAACGTCCCGCTCTCTGAGTTGTAATTCTACTTTGAATAAAGAATGTTCAACACTGCATATCAACATAATGTTATTTTGATCGTTAAAAGTCCCATAACTTACAAGGGAACGGTCGAAAGTGTCCCTCACCGATTTCGATGCGCTTTGGATATATTGTAGAGCATCAAAAAATATTAGATCCGAATTTTATTTAGGTGCTTATTTCAACGTTTAGGGGTTGAAACAACCCCTCGAATATAATGAACTTTTTCATTTTTAGCGAATATCTGCGAAAATATAAGAGATATAAAATAATGTTTTATACAAAAGTTTTATGGTATTTTATACTCTTTACAATGGCGTAATCACATTTTTCGAAAATGTGAAATTTTTTAATCGACCCCTTCTTCTCCACCTATCATTTTGCTAAATTTAAGAATTTTATAAGGACAAAATTGAAGAGCATTGAGTGGCAAATCCATCCATGTATATTAATATTATGTTTCCACGATTCAATTTTTGGGAAAACGAGATGATAATGTCGTGATACAGGCGCCGCGCTGATATGTTATATAACATAATCCCATTAAACAGAACTTCACAAAGGTAAAAAATATACCAAATACATAAAACATTCCTCTCAAAAATAATGTATCTCTAAAAAATAATGTACTATTACATCATTTTATATATCACACAAAATATTTGAAACATAATAGTGTAATTTAACACAAAATTTAACTTATTTTGAAAATCATGTTTTTCTTAATAAAAATAAAATGCATTTTAATTTTTTTGAGAAAATCTGTCGTTCATAATATTTGTATAAGCAAAATTGATTTTATGACATATACTATTTCAAATTGCAAATCCTTATAAACTAAATTGCATTTAATTGTAAGTATTTAGCTAGTTAATTACTGATTTAATAGTTAGTTTTAACTTTTATATTTTTTAGAGGTTAATTTCATGTGTGGTTTTAATTTTATATTTTTTAAGGATTTATTATATTTTTAAAGGACATTATTTTTTAGAGATACATTATTTTTGAAAAATGTTTTATGTATTTGGTGTATTTTTTTACCTTTGTGAGGTTCTGTTTAATGGGATTATGTCATATAACATATCAGCGCAATTGAAAAGAAATAACGCTACCCCTATCTACATCGTGGCGCCTGTATCACGACATTATCATCTCCTTTTCCCAAAAATCGAATCGTGGAAACAATATTAATATACATGGATGGATTTGCCATTCAATGCTCTTTAATTTTGTCCGTATAAAATGCTTAAATTTTGCAAAATAATAGGTGGGGGGAGAGGCCAATTAAAAAATTTCAGATTTTCGAAAAATGTGATTACGCTATTGTAAAGAGTATAAAATACCATAAATCATTTGTACAAAACATTTTTTTATATCTCTTATATTTTCGCAGATATTCGCTAAAAATGAAAAAGTTAATTATATTCGAAGGATTTCAACCCCTAAACGTTGAAATAAGCACCTAAAAAAAATTACGGATCTAATATTTTTTGATGCTCTACAACATATCCAAAGAGCATCAAAATCGGTGAAGAACACTTCCGATCTTTTGTTAATACTGGTTATTATATTGAATAAAATATCTTTAAAAATTTTCGAGAAAATGTAAGTAGATAAGCTATTAAAAACGGCCTCTCGTCCTTTTATTGCTTTTTATTATTTTTTATAATAAATAGATTATTACCCCAAAACAGCACAATAAATCCTCAGGATGATCCTGAATATATCCTAAATATGCTCGGATATACATATATGGGATATTTAGGATATGATACGAATCCAAAACAGCTGAGGATGTTTTTTGGATGTCTTAAGAATATCTATATGAGACACAACGTAAAATACGTAAATTAAAAATCTGATATGATTAATAAAGCTTTAAATGAACTATTAACGTGTAATGTATCTAATGTGCCAGCTAACGTACCAATATTTGAAATAATTGAGAATGATTCGCATACATCAACTTTTAATCAAGATGAGATAAATGCAGATTTGTTAAATAAAATTAGTGATTCTGATCAAACAAATCCTATTTTAAGTAGTGAAGAAGAAAATAATGAAGTTTTACCCTTATTTGAGCAACAAGAGTTTTTGAGTAATGATGAAATTGAAGATAATAATAAATATAATGAAACAATAAATGAAATAATAAATATAATGAATTTATTTTAAAACATTTCTGCCTAGTTGGGCAGTTAAAGAAAAAATTTTACAAGCATTTTTACGTCTTATAAGAGACATAAAACAGTATACATGTAATAAATGTCATTGTAATATACCGTTCAATCCTAGGGCACTTTTGCATATTCCGAGAAGTGTTAATATTAGAAATTTTTTTTTATGCTGATGGGGAATATTGCCACTTTAGTTTATTAAAGTTAATAAAAAATTTTGTATGTCTCAGAAAATGTTACTAATATAAACATAAATATAAGTATAGATGGATTACCATTATCAAAGTTATCGCATCAACAACTATGGCCAATTTTGGAGCTCTATAGTGCAATCAAAACAAGTTTTTATTATTGGAGCATACTATGGTACACAGAAACTTTCTAATTCAAAAGCTTTTTTTAAGAGAATTTATAAAGGAAACACAACTATTGTGTTGTGACAGAATTATTATGAATAATAAACACGTTCATTGCAATATAGGTTCTATAATATATATACTCCAGCAAATCATTTATATTGCAAGTTAAATGACTGATTATTCTAACTGCGCCAAATATAAAACTGAAGGCACTTTTCGTAATAATAAAGTTTGCTTCCCTCAAATAGAATAGAATGCTTTATTGAGAACAGATTTAGAATTTAGAGCAAAGATAGATGAAAATTTTCATATTGGAACATCAATTATTGTGGGAACATTTGTAAACTGTCTCTATGTGTAGGTGCGTGTGAGACATGTATGTGTGTGCACGCGTGGGACATGTGCGTCACGTGTCAGCGAAACGAAGGACCACACCGCGGCACTGTTTAGAATGCAGCTAGCGATGATCAATTATCTAAAGAGGATAACCCTCGAGGGTTATCGCTGAAAAACTAAACTTGTCCCTTATTGGCGTCAAAATTTGATCGTAAGGTCGGTCTGAGAAAGCCTGAGAGAGTCAGTCTAAAATAGGCAATCTAAGAGAGTCATTTGAGCGACATCAACGAGAGAGTCAGTCTAAAATAGGCAATCTAAGAGAGTCATTTGAGCGACATCAACGAGCACGGAGCATACAACTGCGTGTAATTGCGTGTATTGCGAGCATGTAGTCCTACAATTGGGGGCTCGTCCGAGCAAACAAAGCCGTGCGAGTAAAGTTAAGCAGAGTGAATTTACTTTACTGACGAATTCGCGTAACATAAAAGTGAATAAGCTTGGTGTGAAAAAATGAGTTCGAAAAATCCATCGAATTTTACGGTTAATCAATTAAAAATTAAAAGAAAAACTTCGTGAGCTGGGATTTTTCTCGGCGGAAAATAAAGCCGAACTTATCAACAGTTAAGCGAGACCGATCCATCAGGCGAGTGGGCAGAAGAAATTTCTGCGATGCCGGAAAACAGTGCAGCAGCATCCCGAGAAGACGAAAGCGCAGAAGACCTCAGGCAGAAATACCATCGTTACCTCACTGCGAGCGAGAATTAAAAATCTATCGCCGGGAAAAGGAGCTAGCGAAATGAGAATTACAGTTCATGCAAAGAGAGTTGAAGTTGATGAGAGAAATGTTACGGCTGACAATGAGTACAACGGACCAAACGAGACGTGGAAATATTGCTCATAATAATAAGTCAACAATGTAGGCTCCCTGCATTGATAAATTATAAATTTCAGAAGAAGGCTATATGGAGCCACGCGTAGGGTGTAGGTTCCTCACTATACTCTTCATTAGAGTCCACTTTTGAATACCTCATGACATATTATTCCACTTTGTCTATTTAGTGGGGTATCGATCGGGGGGCTCACGGCTTTTGCGCTGCGTGCGGCAGTATGTAGATTCCCCATTATAATTTAATGTATTAAATTTACTGAAGAAGGTCCAAAGAAAGGACCGAAACGTTTAGATTTAATAAATTTGTTATTCCAACAAGTTTGTTTTTAGTATTTGCGTACCTACACCCTACGCGTGGCTCCATATAGCCTCCTTCTGAAATTTGTAATTTATTACTCATGATTTTTCAAAGCCCAGTATAACAGCTTTTGCGGACTTACTTGGCTGTTTTAATGGCAGTACCAGCAATTATGAACTCTAGGAGAGACAACTTACATTATTAAGAGCAACATACCACTTATCCGATGAGTAATTTCAAAATCTTAATTGGCATACGACTAAAGGGAAAGGCTGCCGATTGGCTGCACTCTAATCCGCAGCACATCGAACTATCAGTAGATGATTTATTAAGTGAAATGCGAGAAATGTATAATCATCGTCCCAGCTAAGAAAACAGTTTGAAGAATATATATGGAAAAGAGAAGAAACCTTCTAGCAGTACGTCCACGAAAAAATAATCCTGGGTAACCGTGTGCCAATTAGCGAAGACGAAATCATCGATTATATCATCGACGGGATACCAGATACCAGTAGCAAGCCTAAGAGACCAAGCACGAATTAATCAATTCACAACAAAAGCATAATTATTACGAGCTTTTGAAAAAGTAACACTCAAGAACAAATTCCCGATGGGCAGCGCGAAGACGGAGGAGCAGCAGAAACAGGGCAGCAAAACCTAGCGGCAGCGTGGAGGCGAGACAACCGAGAAGAAGAATGCATGATAAGAACAAAGAATGAAGCCGAAAAACGTTGTTTTAACTGCGAACTGCGAAATCACACCAGTGCGGACTGTCCAACAAAAGCGGATGGGCCAAAATGCTTTCAATGCGGCGAGCGAGGTCATATTGCGGCAAAATGTATAAAAAACCAAAGAGCGGTGAGAAGTATCCATACTAATATATGTACCGGTTGTAAAAAGTGCAGTAAAGAGGTAGAAATTAACGGTAGAAACTAACAGTATTAGCCCTTATTGACACCGGAAGTGACATATCCTTATTGCGTTCCGATAAATACATTCGATTAGGCTCTCCCCAATTAAATCCGAAAGAAATTCGATTTCGCGGCATCGGTTTAAACGATAACTCAACATTAGGCGAATTTAACGCAACGTAATGATAGATGGAAATACATATCCCATTCTTATACATGTTGTGTCGGATGCACTTTTAAATTACGAGCTAATCATCGGTACAGATGTTTTTGATAAAATAGAAATGACGATAAAAGCGAGTGAAATATCAATCAAGCCGATATCAAAGCCGCTTTGCATAAACACAAATATACCAGAAATCTATCAGATCGATGTAGACCCTGAGGAAAATAATAAAATAGACGTATCGCATATACCCATTTAGAGTATAAAAATTAATTTAAAGAATTGGTCGCTAACTATAATCCCAACAAAGCGCGAGAAGTAAATCTTAAAATGACAATAGTTCTTAAAGACGAAGAACCTAACCAGTCTACCAACGAGCTAGACGATTAGCAGCATCAGAAAGAGAGTGTGTAAATACGCAAATAAATGAGTGGCTACGCTACGGTACCATACAACCATCCTTGTCAGAATATGCAAGTCCGATAATCTTAGCAAAGAAGAAAGATAATTTTATCAGATTATTTGTTGATTACCGATTACTGAACAAAAAAATTATTAAAGACCGAAATTTGTTACTAATTATTAAGGATCAATTAGATTCACTACAAAATGCAAAACTCTTTAGCACTCTAGATTTATAAAACGATTTCTTTCATTGATGAACAATGCCGAAAATATACAGCCTTCATAACACCAAATGGGCATTATGAATTTTTGCACGTTACATTCGGTCTGCGTAATTCGCCAGCCGTATTTCAAAGATTTATAAATATTGTATTCAAAGATCTTATCCAAGCTAAAATAATATTAACATATATGGATGACTTAATAATATCATCTCTAGATTATCAAAGTGAAATAGCGAGTCTCAAAGCTGTATTAAAAGTTGCAAGCGAAAACGGATTAATAATACATTGGCAAAAGTGTAGTTTTTTCAAACCGTCGGATCGAATTCCTGAGTTACATTATTGAGAACGGACATGTATATTCATCCGAATGTAAAATAAACGCGATTCAAAAATTTCCTGAACCTTCCAACGCAAAATAAATGCAGAGCTTTTTAGGACTTAACGGCTATTTTCGGAAATTTATACCGCAGTACTCTACTATCGCGCGATCATTAAGCAATCTATTAAAAGCGGACACTAAATACGTTTTTGAAGAAAAAGAAAGGGAAGCATTCATCCGATTAAAAGAGATGTTAAGTAATAAACCTGTATTAAATCTATATTTAATAGGCGCGGAGACAGAAGTGCATACGAATGCCTCGATACAGGAATTCGGCGCGATACTCTTACAAAAAAGTGCGGAAGATAATACTTTCCATCCAGTTTACTATAGTAGCAATAAAACTACAGCGGCAGAGCAAAATTATCCAAGCTACAAATTAGAGGTATTGGCAATAATCAAAGAGCTTATTCCGTGTATATTTAATAGGAATCCCGTTCACAATAGTAACTGATTGTCGCTCATTCATCGCAACTATGAATAAAAAAGACTTATGTGTGCGTACAGCGCGCTGGACGTTATTACTTGATTCGACTATAAAATCGAGCATCGTCCTGCTAAAAACATGTGCCACGTAGACGCGTTAAGTCGCTATCCGATTTCAGAATGTAATTTAATCGAAAAACAAAAAGACGGATTAACGACACAATTGAGAAAAGCGCAGGAAAGCGATAGCGACGTAAAGAAAGTTTTTGATCGAACAAAAACGAGACAAATTGACGGTTTCGTTATTAAAAATAATTTACTTTTTAAAGAAATAGATGGCGATTTAGAGGGTAGCAGTGTCAAAATTAATGCAATCACAGATTATTCGTCAAGTGCACGAGAGAGGTCATTTTTCCGCAACAAAAACAGAAGTACTTTTACGTAACGATTACTGGATTCCGAATATTAAAACTAAGATCAAAAAGATAATTAAAAACTGTTTTGCGTGCATTTTAGCGGAAAAGAAACAAGGCAAACAAGAGGAATTTTTAAATCTGATAGAAAAAGGAGAAGTGCTTTTAGATAGATTATTATATCAACCATGTAAGTCCGTGTTCTTCCACAAAAAAAATTATAAATATATATTTGTTATCATAAACACTTTTTCAAAATTTGTGTGGCTTTACACGACAAAGACTACGAATACGAATGAAGTCTTAGATAAATTAACAAAACAGTCATTCATCTTCGGAAATCCGCGTAGAATAAGTTCTGATCGTGGAACAGCTTTCACTTCGAATAATTTTTCCGAGTATTGCGCGAAGGAAAGCATTCAACATGTATTAACTACCACCAGAATTCCTAGAGCCAAGTGGAACGGACAAGTGGAACGGATGAGAATCGAATTCTCATACCCTTATTGACGATCTCTCAGATTCGAAACGCGAAGAATGGCATAAATATCTAGATTTTGTATCAATATATCAATACCACACTAAACAGAAGCATAGGCACGATTCTGTTCCATTTATTATTCGGTGTACATGCACGATTGCGAGATAGGCCTGAGATTCGAGAACTATTAGAAAAAGAATATATTGAGATATACGAAAGCGTGATAAATTGCGAGAAAAAGCGAAAGAAAGCATCGCCAAAATTCAACGCGAGAATAAGCACAATTTTAATAAAAATAGAATCGGCAATAACATATCGAGAAGGCGATTTGGTAGCGATCAAGCATACCCAGCAAGTGCCTGGCTTGAAAATAGCGAATAAATATTTTGGGCCTTATCAAATAACCCAGATTTTGCGTAATAATCGTTACATTGTACAACGTGAAGGTGAGCATGAGGGACCCTATAGAACCTTTACTGCCTACTGCAGCAAATTATATGAAATCTTGCTCGCATGAAGAATCTGAAAATAAGGGAAAAAACAACGCTGAAAATTGATATATCAACAGCAAGATGGTCGAGTGTGGGAGCATTTGTAAACTATCTCTGTATGTGCGTGGGACATGTGCGTCACGTGTCAGCGAAATGAAGGACCACACCGCGGTACTGTTCAGAACGCAGCTAGTGGTAATCAATTATCTAAAGGATCTCGAGGGTTATCGCTGAAAAACTTTAGTCTACAAGAGTATAGTAAATAAAAAACTACATTACATATGTTAGCAATAAAAACATTAGTCAAAAATTTTAATTTTACTTTTTAACAGTCAAAATCCGAATTAAGAAGCCACATTTAAGATTAACTGGCCACAGTCCGAAGTGATTTTTTTAGTTTCTAACTTTAACCAGCCATGTTATTCCTAGGATTGACTAAAAACATACTAGTCAAAAGCCGAAACACAAAACTATTTCGGGCTTTGACCAAAACGCTTGGTTGTTCTGCACACTGCATCAGTTAATCCTAGGATTAACCCCGCCCGCGCAACGAGCTTTGACCATAACATATATGTAGGGCCACCCACTATATACACAGAAAAACGCGTAACGCGTTCGGCAACGCGAGCGTCAGCAGAGTAGGGGTACGGCGACCGAAAACGCGCGAGAGACCGAGAGTCAGTTGAAAGAGGCGACCGGCGACACACGGACTAATATAGATCTCTGTTATTAAATAAAAGGGAAACTTTATTATAAGCATCAAGAAGTGTTCTTTTCCTTTCAACGATCCCACATATATATACAGGGTGTCCCACGACTTGAGATCCATAATTTAAGGGCGTGTTGCTGATATCATTTAGAGTAAAAAATGTCTAATAAACATATGTTCGCAAATGCTTCCTAATATAAATACAAGCATTGAAAATTGATGTAAATATGTGAAACATTACAACTCTGATTACTAACTAACACCTCTGGACTACTTTCTTTGGGGGCATATAAAGTCAATAGTTTATGCAAAACAATCTCACAATACATGAACTTGTTAACAGAATTATGGATGCGGCAACACAAATAAGAAATTCTCCTGGCATGGTGGAGCAAGCTGTTAGATCACTTTTTCAAGGCAAGACTTTGTATTAAATCTGCAAGAGATAATTTTGAAATTTGTAAATAAACAAGTTAAATTAAATGTTTTTTTTTCTTTCTTCAAATATTCACTTTTTTTCAAATATTTAACTTTTAATGCTTGTATTTATGTTAGGAAGCATTTGCGGACATATGTTTATTAGATATTTTTTATTCTAAATGACATTAACAATACGCCCTTAAAGTATGGATCTCGAGTCATGGGACACCCTGTTGAAACAACAACATATTTTTAATATATTATTTGAACAAATTAAAACTTGTCATATAACACCTTATATTTTATCTTGTTTAGTTGGCCTATTAATTTCCTTTATATTGCTTTGTATTGCTTAATTGCTTTATATTGCTATTACACGAGCTCATTTGCTTTCTATTTGAAGAAAAATTATTTAAAATAATATCGAACGTATTTTATCTCTTTTATGCTCTTAAAAGCATAAGCGAATATAGGAATTTTAGGGCATTATTATTATTATATATTGATATAAATATAATTCATTTCTATTAAGTACCAACAAAATATTTTTATGTTATAAATAAAATATTAAAGATTTAAACAAATTTTTTATATACACATTAAAAATATACATTGTCAAAATGTTGCAAATAAATTTTACTTTTATATTTTGTAATTTATATTATGTTGCATTTAAAATGTGCACATTTTTATTAACATTTAAAATAATATATAAATTATTTTTTTTACCATTTAAAATGATTTGTATTATAAATTATTATGTAAAATTAATTTTATGAAAAAAGGATAATTTAATGTATTTCTACATATTGTATATTCTATAATTACATTTTATTTTCAATATTTTCAAGATTTATAAAGGGTTACAAAATTTATGAAAATAAAATTATATGGGGACATAATAAAAATTCGATGAATGAAAATTATGTCGCGACATAATAATAATTCGATTAATTAAAATTATGTCGCGACATAATAATAATTAGATGAATTAAAATTATGTCTAGACATAAATATAATTCTGAATTTTTATTATGTCCCGACATAAATATAATTCTGAATTTTTATTATGTCCCGACATAATTTTAATTCATTAATAAGAATCACAAATTTTCTTAAGACAATTATTTTTAAAAATTTTTATATTAAATGAAATATTTTTTATGCTAATAAAAAGTAAAATGGCGTGCCATAGGATGAACTGTTATATTCAATTTAACGTAAAAAAAAAAGTTTTGCCGGATTGACAATTCTTTTTATGATTATGACATGCTTTCAGTGCTGATGAAAAGGCAAAGTTTTCTTAGGAGATCCAAAGGACATCCAAGTGCTGTTTGGGACAATATTGAAATAATTAAAAGTATTAAATAAACTACAAATTCAGAAGGAGGCTATATGGAGCCACGCGTAGGGTGTAGGTACGCAAATACTAAAAACAAACTTGTTGGAATAACAAATTTATTAAATCTAAACGTTTCGGTCCTTTCTTTGGACCTTCTTCAGTAAATTTAATACAATAAATTATAATGGGGAATCTACATACTGCCGCACGCAGCGCAAAAGCCGTGAGCCCCCCTATCGATACCCCACTAAATAGACAAAGTGAAATAATATGTACTCAAAACGCACGTGCTGCGTGCGGCAGTATTTAGATTCCCCATTATAATTTATTGTATTAAATTTACTGAAGAAGGTCCAAAGAAAGGACCGAAACGTTTAGATTTAATAAATTTGTTATTCCAACAAGTTTGTTTTTAGTATTTGCGTACCTACACCCTACGCGTGGCTCCATATAGCCTCCTTCTGAATTTGTAATTTATCAATGCAGGGAGCCTACATTGTTGACTTATTAAATAAACTGTAATCGGGAGGGAGAAAATTAATGCAAAATGATACATACGAAGTAATCTTTGATCTTTTTTTAATTTTATGCACCAATCTTTAAGCCAAGAAATATGATTCATATATCACTAAAAAGAAGAAAAAAAACAGAAAAAAGTTGTACAAGAATCATTTTTTTCAGAATTGACACATATGAGTGTTATAAATAAAAAATTGGTTAAATTAATAAAAGACTATTTTACAAAAGAATCATTTTCACGTAGAAGTTAATGGTGAACCAATTTAAAATTACATTTAAACGTTAGCTTACTATTGGCCTATTAACATATATAAAACTCAAAATGGTTTATTATTAACTTTGAGAGATATGGGAAAATATGCTAAATCGTATCCCATAAGAAAAATATTAAAATTGCAATAAAACTATCAAAGAAATGACAAAATTTCTTTTATTTATTTAAAAATATAGTTCTTTATCAACGATATACACTAAACATTAACACATATTTATCATTGTTTCATATTGTAAATTAAAATTTTTTTTAAAGTGGTATTTGATACGATCTACAATACCGATTTGCTAAATTGTACCCACGAGTTTCTAAATCATACCTCTAACAATGAAATTAAAAAAATTGTAACAAAAATAGAGTTTTATTTTCTACAAAAGTTCTTAGTCTGCAATAAAACATTTCTATAAGAATGTCATATTTATAATTATAAATAAATTTTCTTCAAAAACTTAACAAAAATATTTGTACCGCACAAAAATATAAATAAATATGTTCTCAATATAATTATAAAATTTGATAATAATATTTTCTTCGATTGTTCATCTAAATATAAAAAAAAATAACTACACCTAAGTAAAACAATTAATTTAGTAAATCATACCAATATGATATAGGAAAAAGTTAGTGGTACATTTTAGCGAATTTCCATTGCTTTGTCAAATTTGTGAATAAAAAAATTATCTTAAAACATTTTGCCGATTTTTCAATGCTTCCATATACAGGATTAAATAAGATAAAAAAATATTTTAATAATAAGTTTAATTGCGCTTATCTTTCTCAATATGATAGCTTAAGCCCGGAGTGCCGAATATTACATGAAAAACACTAAATAGATTTATTAATGTCACTCATCAACGGATCGCTTGAGAAGGAAAACAAACATTACGACATTCGAGTAAGACTAACTGTGATACAGCGTTAACATCTTAAAATATTTTAACTCTGTTTAAGAAATACAATAGAGGTACGATTTAACATATTTTCCCCTATATGTATTAATGTAGTAAAAAAGGGGGAGAAAAGCAAAAAATCATCAAACTAGTCAACTTTAAGGTTCCAAAAAACAATTTTATTGATTTTTGATAAAAATAAGTAATTAAGTAATTAATAAATAAGTAATTAATAAAATACATATCTTCTACTGTCCAAATACAAAAATTAAAAACTCTTAAAATAATTTTTTTTCTAAATAAAGAGGCTGAGAAACGCTTAAGAATTTATAATTTTGTTTACAGTTTATTTAATACTATTATTACAGTTTATTTAATACTTTTAATTATTTCAATATTGTAACAGTTTATTTATTATAAAAAATAATAGAAAACAATAAAAGGACGAGAGACCATTTTTAATAGCTTATCTATTATACTCACGTCTTTTAAAAAATTTCATATTTTTTTCTCAACTTTGATATTTTGTCATAGATTTAAATTAATTTAATACAAGGCCATAAGAATCAGCGCGGTAAGATGAGCGCAATCGAATATAAACAATTTAAACGTGAGGCAAACGTATACAAACGTTCGTCTTTATATAAAAATTCGGTTATAATTTTTGTATACGTTTGCCTCACGCTTAAGTTGTTTATATTCGATTGCGCTCTCCTTACCGCGCTGACTCTTATGGCCTTGTATTAAATTAATTTAAATCTATGATTTAATTTAAAGAGTCTGTCAATACAATTTTTTTTTAAATTTTGTATTTTGAAAACAAAACGGAAAAGATGCAACAATACTTGCGAGAATGGACTTAACATGCCTTTTTTTAGAAAAGGGATATTATAATACTTTTAACTTGATCGATATAAACAATTTCTCACTCACCGATACGTGCAATAGAGGAGTTGTAGTACGCAGCACGCACATTGATCTGAAAACAAAATATTCAAATTATGTATAAATTATGTATACATGTGTTTGCGTGCGCGCGCGCGCGCGTATGGGTGGGTGTGTGTATGTGTGTGTATAGGGTGTTTTGAAAGTCTAAAAACGGTCGAATATCTCAATGCAGTTTAGAAAAAAATGTTTTTAGGTATTTTGCATACCTCGCAGTTGCCCCGTTGTCGCCCGATGCCTCCCTGGGCCTCCTCCTCCTCTCTTGGTTCATGGTAGCACTCACGAAAACACAAATAATTACAATCGCCCGACACTTTACACGGCATTCCCAACACGCGAAACTTTACACGGCACTCCCGACGCGACGCGTTAATCGCACGCGTATTTCGCGTACATTGCGCAATGAGAAATAACGATGCGAAAACTATAATCGCATGAATCAACGTCCGTTCGACATTCGAGAATCCCGCAGTCAAACTCGCACGCAGCTTATCAGCAATGCTACTTGTAACAAATAAAATAAGATAAAATAAAATATTACTATTTTAATTTTTGTAACATATTATTATTTTAAAATTTAATTAGCAAATTTTCGCTTTATTTGTATTTGTTGACAGAAATCAGCTGATTGGAGCGTTAATTAGCTAATTAATTTTTAAAATAATAATATGTTAAAAATATTAAAATAGTAATATGTTGTAAATAATATGTATAATACTTTAAACTCAAAAATAATATTTTATGATAGAAATCAGTTGATAACTATCAAAAATATTAATCAAGTTAAAAGAACTGTAACATATTATTTAAAACATTATTTCAATATTTATACCATATTATTATTTTAAAAATTAATTAGCAAATTTACGCTTTAATTAGCTAATTTCTGTCAAAAATTATTAATAAATATATATATATATATACTCGTCAACAAAATTAACGCATATGTATTTCAAGTCAAAATTTTGCATAATTTCAAATAAGATAATTTTATAGTAGACACCTGGTGGCAAGTGTACCTTGTAACTATAGTGTAATGAGATTTAACAAAATACATCATGATTTTCGAATATTTTATTAATTTTCCCAAAATCGCATCTTTGTGCGTTTTTTGTTTTTTGTGCTGCAGGAATGGTTTTTACAGTCTGAATCTAATAATAGTTAAATTTATTGTCTTACAATATAAATTATGGATTCGTTGTTCATTTTCAAAGCATTTATACTTGTTATAATAATTTAAAAAGCTTATTATTAAATTTAACATATTTTGAAGATTTTAAATAAAATTAATTTTTCATAAGTTATTGTTCATTATTTGATGAAAAATTATTTGTTCAATAAGCTATACCTACCATCAAAACATATTACAATTTCATAAAGATCCGTGCACTTTAAAATAAATTATGTTAAAAAAATCGAAAGGTGATATAATTTTGGCCGGTGTATAAGTACCCAATAATTTTGCTCAGTACACATTTATTGTTTTACTAAACTTAATGTTATCCAATTGTTGAGTTTATTAAATATGACAATTAATACGCGTTGTATGTCACATTACATACATAATATATGGTTTAACTTTCACACCGGCTAAGAAAAGGCGTTATTTTCAAAAATTTGTTTATCAAGGCAGAGAAAAGTATAGAATCGAAGGGTCTAAATAGCTCAGATGGTGAGAGCAGTCGCCCGGCAAGCGAAAGGTCTCGGGTTCGTTTCCCGATTCAGCGACTTTCGCATCTATATTTTTCTCGCCTATAATTCTGTAGGGGGGTTAGAGGGGATTCGGGAAATTAAATCTCGAATTGAGATTATTCCCAAATAAAGTCTTGGCATAAGTACCAAGCAAAAATTCGTGCCTCGTGCACAATGAATTAAATTCCAACGAAAAAATTAATTTCATTGGAAGCATACGTACTGACATCCACGTTTGGCTCGCATAGTCAATGTAATTTTCATTATTCAATTCTTTAGTTTTTATTTTTTTTAACTTTAAATTTTTAAATTTTCTAAATTTAATCTTTTGTGCCTTGCATTTTTTTCTCGTGTTATTAATAAAAATAAGATAATTTATAAATATAATTTTGGAGAAAACAATATTTTTGATCGCGATTAATTTTTGTGAAAAACAATTTTGGCTGGTTTTCATTTACTTAGCGCGATATTTTGATTTCACTACTTTTTGACGCTAATATTTTAAACTTTTTTCTCATATTGTTAATAAAAATAAAATATAATTTTTGAGAATATAATATTTTTGATGGTGATTAATTTTTATAAAGGATTATTTTGGCTATAAATATAATTTTTGAGATAATAATATTTTTAATGACAACTAATTTTTGCAAAGAACTATTTTGGCTGACGAAAGATATACTTCGCGCTTTTTTTACATGTGTGATGTCTTTTTTTTAGAGGATTTCACATATTTTTGCAAAGTTTTACCTTTACAGAAATATCTATCTTAAATAAGATGAATTTTTTAAAAATCTTTATCTAGCTAATTTTGAAATCATCTAAGCACTACACATATTTTTCATACATAGAGAGATAGATAGATAGATAGATAGATAGGTAGATAGACAGATAAATAGATAGGTAGGTAGATAGGCCGGGGGGGAAGAGAGCCCCGGGGGGGGGAAGAGAGCCCGTGACGAGCCGGGAGATGGCGGCGGGGTAACGAGAGGAAGACCCCGTCGCCAACAAAGGCAGGCCCGGTGACACTGAGGGGGAACTCAAGTTCCCCTAAACGTCACCGGGAAAGGGCCGCCTCCCTAAGAGACGGCCAAACACAGGAGAAGACTGGGCGAGGGGCGCTGTGCCCCCCTCACCCGGTGGAGAAGAGGAGGAGGAGGAAGGCCCCTTTTTTGGGGCGCTAAGGCTGGGCGGGGGGCGCTGCCCCCCCCGCCCGGCAATAAGAAAGAGGCCCCCTCCGGGGGTGGAGTTGTAGTCCGAGGAAGTGGGCGGGGGCGGATGTCGCCCGGCTGGCGGCCGCACGGCGAAAGCCTTGCGGCCGGGAGTCGGGCGGCATCCGCCTCCGCCCCTGCCGAGGTCCTCCCCCAGGGGAGGGTCTCGGCGATGCCCCCGGGCCGACGGTCGAATCCCGTTAAGGGAGGGAACTACGGCCTTGGGACACGGGGGAAATCACAAGGGCTCAGCTATCACCGAGCCCCATTGCACGTGACCCCCCCCCCCGGGAAGGGACGCGGCAGGGGCGGCCCTCTCACCGGTGCCTAGAGCGCCGATGGGAGGGCACCACTGCCTGCGGGGGTGCTCCCTCCCCTTCTGGGGGGGAGTTCCCAGGAGTAGGGCTCCCGGAGCGTTGGCCAAATCTCCCGTCCCTTTTGGGAGGGAGAGGGAGCCTCGTTCCGGGAGCGGGGGGTGGCGGCTCGAGCGGGAACACTCGAGCCGTGACCCCGCCCCCCAAACTTTTTGGGAGGGCGCGGCGTGGGGGCGGTGCCCCCCTGCGCCGCAACCGGGATAGGACCGCACGATGTGCGGGGGAGAGTATCTTCCTCTCGGGGAAGATGCTTTTCCGGGAAGGTCGGGCCAGAGGATGGCAGGAAGCAATGCTCGGTAGTTCCCTGCCATCCTCGTAAGAGCCAGCGTAGGCACCCGCTGTGGTTTTAGTGGGGTAGGTCTTGAGCCCCCTGATCGACCCATTCGTGGATCGGTCAAGGGGAGCAAGGAGTCCCACATAACCCTCATCCTCTTCCCGGGGAATGAGGGTACCATGAGGTTTCCACAGCGCCAAGAAAAAAAAAAAAAAAAAAAAGGTAGGTAGATAGGTAGATAGATAGATAAGTAGATAGGTAGGATAAATAAATAGATAGATAAATAAGTAGGTAGGTAGGAGTTAAATAGATAGATAGATAGGTAGATAGGTAGATAGATAGATAGATAAATTAGATAGGTAGATAGATATATAGATAGGTAGATAGGTAAGATAGATAGATAAGTAAGATAGATAGATAGGTAGATAGAATAAATAGTGTTACGTCCGCACGCCGACTTTGTGATAACTCGCGTCGCGAAATGAAGACACGAATGAATTACAAAAGAGCACAGTAACTTTAATGGCAACACAAGAATACAGAACACGGGAAAATGCAAAATGATAGTAGTCGTCAGCGAAGCGTCCGAACGGTGCGACAGCTGTCGACCAAGTCTCACAATATCCAGCTGTTAAACAAAATCGTGCCGGTTGTAAATAAACAACCCTCGTGGCAACGATCTCCCAGAAACGTCAACCGCGGCTCGGTTTAGCACGAGGCTAAAATGAATGTCAGGGCTGTAGCGGCCAGGGCGTAACACTGCCCCTCCTCTTCAAGATTGTCGTCCCGACAATCAACAGGGGCTTCATTACAGTGACTCTTCAACGCAGACTTCCAGGGACCCGAAACGACATCCTGCTCTACCCTGAGCTGTTGCTACAAGTTACCGAGCATCGTCTCGACCTGGTCCCAATCCGCCAGAGCAGGCTCCCAATCGATTCCTTTCAGGAAGTTGATCAGACTCTGTTTGAGTAAAAGTCCGGTGAGATTCTGGTGGTTGGAGTGAGGCGGAAAGATGGTCAGACAAAATTATAGTCGATGATTTAATTCACACAAAAAATATCTCTAATATATTTTAACTATAATGTAAAACAAAATAATACTGGCCTTCTGCCAATTAACAAAAGAAACAATAAATAAAAGAAAGGAAAATGTCTTTGATATTAATAAAGAGAGAAGCGTATTTTGAGAAGTCTGAGGAATGTTAAGATACGTGCCGAACAACGGGACCGGTAATGGCCGCACCGAGTATCACACGCACTTGATCTGTCCACGAGATGCTCTTGTCGTATTTTGTAGTTGTCAAGAGAGAGCCGATAACTGTTCCTTGTAGATAGAGAGTGTTCGAGAATTACACTGATCCGTTGTAGAGTTCCTGAATTGCACCTTTTGATCCGTTTCACTTTATTGTTCACACTTGTGAATCTGCGAGAGAACCGCTCGTTGTTGCCGGAAACGAAGAACTGAGCCGATGATAGCGAGATCCTTTTCGAGGCGACATGTGCGCACGATGATTGATGTGTTGCTCCTTGATTGGCCTAGTTACCTCAGCGAGATAGTCCGTGATTTATGGGTCACGGCCGTGGGAAAGGGGGAGAGAGAATGCGTGAGAAGTCAGTAGTGTTCAGAAAGAGAGAGAATGAGAAAGTGAGTGATAGCGGGTGAGTGGGAGCGAGAACGAATATGGAAGAGGTCGTTTAGGGGTGTAGAGATTTTTCCAACAGACTCCCAAAAATCGACTCCAGGGCAGCCTCCCAATCTTCTGTCACTCTTCTATCGCTCGGCGCAAACCCTTCTTCTTGGTCCTTTTGTTCGTTTCGGCACACTGATTCCAAGCATCTTCGGACAAGAGGGGGCTATCCACCGTGGACCCATCGTCCTCGAAGGGACTCCCCAAGTCCCTGCCTTGGCATTCGCCCTAAGACCCACGGGAAAACCACGGATCAAAAACCGTGAGTGAGGCAGTCTTCTTAAACACATACTCTTCGTAACTTTCCTCCGCCGATTTCAAAAACAAAACCAGGTTCAGCAATTCAGCAATTCCCAGGATGTCCAAGCCCGGCGAGGAAAAGTTACGCTTTCATTTCCATAAACTTTTCTAAAGAACAAAACAATAAACGCAGTAAACAATGTAATAAAACTAAAATTCTTACTACTACTTTCTTTAACTATCGGGCTCCGAACTGTTTCCTAAAGAAACTTAACGTCTCTCCGAAAAAGAAGCTAACCTATCCGCATGCACAACTTTCCTCTTGTATCTGATAGATTTCGGAATACAATATACCACATCACTTAATTTTTTTACAACTACGAAAGGACCTTCCCAATTGGACTGCAATTTAGGGGTTCTCCCCTTCTTTCTTCGAGGATTGTAAAACCACACTTTTTCGCCTTCCTGAAAAAGAACTTGCCTAACTTTCCGATCGTACCAGGCTTTCATTCGCGAAGACTTCACGTCCATCCTTTCCCTGACATCAGAATAAATCTTCTCTAACTTTTCTTTCAAATTTCTAACGAAACCCCCTACTGATTGAGATTCTTCCCTAGGCGGACTTCCCAAAAGCAAATCCATAAGTAACCTAAGATCTCGAGCAAAATACAATTCTGCAGGAATCACTCCGGTCGTTTCATGTTTAGAAGATCTGTAAGCTAATAAAAACTTGGGAAAAATGCATCTTGACATTGTTCATCTCAAAAAAATTTAACTTGATTTTCCGTCAAGGCATATAAAGGCTTTGCTAAAGAAGAAAATCCTTTGACAAACTTAGGACAAACTTAAGTAAGAACAGAAACCCAAGAAACTTCGTAATTGTTTCTTATTATGTAGAATTGGCCAATCCCTCACTGCGGAAATCTTTTCGGGATCTGTAGTAACGCCTCCCGAAGAAACTACATGTCCCAAATATTTCACTTCCTTCGCGAAAAGAATACACTTTTTAGGATTAACTTTCAAATTGGCTAAATGTAAACGGCAAAATACTTCCTCTAGATTTTCCATTTTACTAAAATCTTCATATCATCTAAGTAAACCAAACAAAATGATCACATCATCTAAGTAAACCAAACAAATTTTAGATAACAAGCCATGTAATACTTTTTCCATCAATCTCTCAAAAGTAGCGGGGGCGTTACACAATCCAAACGGCATTACATTAAATTGCCACAATCCTCGACCAATAGAAAAAGCAGTCTTTTCTTTGTCCTCAGGACGAATCTTAATTTGCCAATACCCACTTTTAAGGTCTATAGTACAAAACCAAGAGTTATCTGAAAGCTGATCGAGGATATCGTCAATACTGGGCTACTAAGGAAAAGAGTCTTTTATAGTTACTGAATTGAGCTTCCTGTAATCAACGCAAAATCTAATCGAACCATCTTTTTTCTTAACTAAAACAGCGGGAGATACCTAGGGACTTTGTGACTCCTCGATGACTCCTTGTTCCTTCATTTCCTCAATAATTCTATCAACCTCATTCCGCATTTGTATGGGAATTCGACGAGGAACCTGCTTAATTGGAGAAGGATCTTTTACATTAATGATATGCTGAACATTTTCACAATTTCCAGCAACAATCTTTTTAGAAAATACTTCTTGATTTTCTGTCAAAAATTCTGCAAAAATATTCTTTTGAGTTTTGTTCAAATTCTCAGAATTGTTCACATAAAGCTCTTTTAAGATAGATGGGACTCTTTCATCTTGTATTCGCGAACAACAGAAAACTTGCTCTTTACTAGATTCCGGTAAACCCAAAGCAAATTCAAATACATTTTCTAAATTAATTTTTTAAAGGAAATCAACACCCAATAAACAATCTTCATAAATCTCTAAGACATACATAGGAATTTCTACAAAATATTTTCCTAGAACAACTTTTGCCACAACCATAAATTCAATTGGCACCTCCTCTCCAGAAGGATATCTAAAAGAACTACTTTTAATCTGAAAAATGTGCTTACTTTCATTAACCAACTTCTTATTAAGGATTGAAACGTCGGAGCCCGTGTCTATCTTAAAACAACATTCGTTACTATCTAATTTTCCCTTATAACAAAAATAATTAGAATTTGATTTAATTCTATTAACTGAAAATGTAACATTCGGGGTAACTTCCCCCGCAATTGTTCTCCCCACGTCGAAAGCAACTAGGCCGCGTTTCCCTTATTCTCCGGATAGTCTGAACGAAAATGTCCCATTTTTCCGCATTGCCAACACCACGGTCTTGTATACAGGTCTGGGCACTTCGGCGAAAATATGTGAGCAGAAGTGACGCCAATATGGCGTCTACAGTTGGTCGATTACCAAGAGCGTAGACACGTTTTCGGCACTATGTTGTCTGACAAAACATACCAACTGCGCTTGCGCGTCGGCCTATTATAGTCGCCATATTGGCGTCACTTCGCTCACACCGGTTTATATGAAAATAGTATAGGAGTGCCCAGACCTGTATACAAGACCGTGGCCAACACTCTCTTGTATTGGTCTTTTTCCAATTTCCCCGTCCGTACCCATTCTTTTCCTTATTTTTTTCCTCATCCTTATTAACTCCCTCTTTCTTTTCGTTATTTTGTGCGCTTCTGTCTTTTCCCTTCTCGAAACGCTTTTCAAATTCCTTCCTCTTATCAAAACTTTCCCCATGGATGATTTTTACAGCCTTTGCTCTCTCGACAGCTAACTTCAGCAAAGTAATTTCTTCTAGCTAAAGAGTCCTTTTTACAAATCCGTCCGAAAGCGACGAAACGAATTGCGCACATGCAATTTTATCGCGAACCGCGTAAGGACACTCAGAATAAGCTAAACGCGATAATCTTTCTAATTTGCAACCAAAAGTTGCATAATCTTCCCCAAATTTTTGTTTCCTATTTGTAAACTGTGTGTAATAATTTTGCGAAAGTTGCCCCTCACCGAAACGTAACTCGAGTTTTGATTTTAATTCCTCATATTCTAAATTTTCCAAATCTTCTACTTCCAACACAGAACGCGCTTTCCCTCTTAAATTTGTAGCTAATGCTATAGCTTCTGTCGAGTCGTCCCAATGATTCGCACGCGCAATTAAATTAAATTGTGAAAGAAACTCCCGTAACGGAACCGTCCCATCAAAAGTCTCCGGTTTCAATTTATACCCTATTTCACTACGCGCATTTTCTCTTATATCGTCTCTTACTTCCGGATCGCGATTTGCTCTTAATTCTGAAGGACTTAGCTGTATCTCCCGCGGAGATCGAGTCTGATTCTCCCGCAGAAGTTGGAGCTCTTCGTCGTGTCGGCGTCACATTGCCGAAAATTCCTCCTCTCGTCGTGCCTGCTCCTGCCACATTTGCCGCATCTCCTGCAGCATAGCTCGAAGGACTGCCGTAGTCGCTGCCTCAGTCGTTGCCGTCTCCTCTGCGGCCGGTTCCATAACAGGCTCCGAGACCAAGGATTCTAGCAGCCGTCTTCTCCTCGTCGTAACCGACGTTGCCATTGCACTCACACACTCACGATCCCGGACGAGCCCCCAAAATGTTACGTCCGCACGCCGACTTCGCGATAACTCGCGTCGCGAAATGAAGACACGAATGAATTACAAAAGAACACAGAAATAGAAATTTCTTGACTATGTAGTTGTCCATGGAAAAAGCAGGGATGGAACCATAAATGCCACCACATTGGCTTTGAAGTAGGAACCCTTCCCTTCAAAATGCCGCAAAAAACATTGCTCTATCATGCTTAGGAGCCGAGTTACCGCATTTCAAAGTCACTCCTGCATTTTGCAAGATTTTTAGCAATACCACCGGTATTCGCGTTATCCAATGTGCACCATGGGGAGGTTGCTTGGTCGGATTTTGCACATCATGTGTATGGTGTATGTGTACGTCAATGTTAAGTGTGTGCGTGATGCGTGTGTGTGTGTGTATGTGTGTCAGCAGAGATAAGGACCCCACGGTTCGTCACTCCCGCGGTATTTAACGACTCCAAACACTCTGCTGTGTTTGTAAGTGTGTGTGGGTGTATGGGTGGGTGTGTGTGGGTGGTGTGTATGTGGGGATGTGTGTGGAATCGTTAATTACTGCGAAGTGACGAACCGTGGGATCTTTCTCTGCTGACACATACACACCCACACACCGCCCCCCCCCACACACACATACCCACACACACACACACCTACACCCATCCACATATATTCCCACACACACACACACACAGCAGAGTGTTTGGAGTCGTTAACTACCGCGGGAGTTACGAACCGTGGGGTCCTTATCTCTGCTGACACACACACACACACACACACATACACACACACACGCGCGCGCGCGCGCATTTAAATAACAACATTGTTTAATGTATAACATTATGTTTTTGTATTGAAACAAATGTAAGTGAAACAAATTGTCCTTTTCGATTACTCGGTCAGCTTTGAGTAATGGAAAAGAACAGACATGCATCTTGTGCACTAAAAGAAAAGATTGTTAACTTGACTAAACCGTTAAACTAAATTATTATTTTGTTAATTGAACATATATTAGTATTTAAGTCAAATACATTTTGTTAGATTTAATATGTTATATTTAATTTAAATATTTTTATATGTTCAATTAACAAAATATTATTTAGTTGAGCGATTTAGTCAAGTTAATAATTTTTTCATTGTGCCACTGAAAAAATTATTTTTTTGACTGCAACCAAAATATTTAGTACACACATTTTGGTTGGCCGTATAAAATATTTTACTTATACTAACCATATTTATCATAGAGAAAACAAAATTCTAAAATTCATTTAAATTAGCGCAACCAAATTATTTGCTTTGTTGTGTGCCTCGAACAAGGCACTGGGGTTGCGCGGAATTAAGGATGAGGATCCTCGGGTCGACCGGGACGTCGTAGGAAGTTAGGAGAATTATTCTCTTTGGTTTTGATTAAATCGACTCTTATTTCTGATTAAATTTGGTTTCACTTTATTTCTCGTCCTTTTCTTTAAATATATATTCGTGTAACATTCGATGAGCGTATATTCGTATTCCTCTCAATAATTCAGGTCTTTACTAGTGAGTCTCGTTCTGATGTTCAGGTTTCTTATTAGCGACCACGTCTTGATGTTTAGGAATTGTATTCGAGACTCCGTCTTGATGTTTAGGAGTTTTATTCGAGACTCCGTCTTGATGTTTAGGAGTTTTATTCGAGACTCCGTCTTGATGTTTAGGAGTTTTATTCGAGACTGCCTTCGCGGGCGGGCTCTCCGTCTTATATCTTCTTTTGTTCTTTGATTTTCAACGGGCGAGGCCCTTGGAAACAAGTCCCCGATTGGTTAATAATATTCACGCGTTTTTGGTCTAAATGCATAAATGCAAGCGAAGCAGGTCGAAGTCCCTGGCCTTCGCTTGCAGCTCGCGATTTCCGGTGCTTCGCGCGTGTCTCGCTGCGTTAGCGTTTTCACGCGACGAGCGTTTGTCGAGAGCGCTCTTTTATAAGCAAAAATGTTTTACAGTATTCTATAAAGATATTCAGTAAATTCTAATTTCTAATAACTACTGGTTATAGTTCGGGCTATAACAGCTTAATTTCTTTAGTTTTTTTTACAGATAAATTATTATCTTGAAAAAAAGTGTTTAATTATATTATAATTTATATATATATATATATATATATATACATAATATACCATTTGTAAAATTAAAAAGTTGTATATATGTATATATATCTTCAACAACAGCACCAGTAGCACCAGTTCGCGTCCGATCACTAAAGTTAAGCAGCGTTGGGCATGGTTAGTACTTGGATCTCTCTCGTGGGATGCGGCCTTGCCGTGGCGAGAGAGCTCATCCTTTGCAAGAGGATAGTCTTGCAAAGGGTGCTAACAGCATCCCGTACCCGAATAACATCGGGTACATCAGCTCCCCGAGTTCTGGGGAGTCTCCCCAGTCTCGGGGAGTCCTCCCATGCTGGGAGGAAGGGGCCCACTTCCCCATAGAGCTTCGGCTCGTATGTGGTAGAGGATGGCGACCTTGAATACAAACGCCCGGTGGCATGGCACCGTTAGGGGATGGACATTGCACGGCGCCTCTGGCGCTGTCCTCCCTCCATGCAGTTTGCGGCCTCGGCCGGGTTTCTCGTTCCGTTGTCTCGGGGGGGTGTTTTCGGGGGTTTTTCTCCCGGGGGTGTTTCCCCGGGGTTGCGGGGTGGGATCTTTTGCGGCGGGGGCCGCGGGGATGGGTGGCCATCCGTGACTACCCGAGGGGCTTTGCCCGGAGGATTTCCCGAGGGGCATTGCCCGGAGGGGGTCACGGTGGTCGGTCGCCGGGACCGCTCGGACGTTTCCGAGGCGGGGCCCGGCAACGAGAGGAGCCACAGGGTGCTGGTTGGGGGTCTCCAGGCTGGGTAGCCTGGGTCCCCGTCCCAGCGTCCCTGCGGTTGGCTGCACCCGGGCCACTCGGACGTATTCCGAGTACGGGTCGGGTGCGGCGGAGAAGGCCATGCGTGGTCACCCGAGGGGCTCTGCCCGGAGGGTTTACCCAAGGGGCTTCGCCCGGAGGGGGCCGCGCTGGCTAGACGCCGGAGCCGCTCGGACTTCTTCCGAGGCGGGGTCCGGCGAGGAGAGGAGCCCCAGGGTACTGGTGGAGAGCTTGCTCTCGTCCCAGCGTCCCTGTGGCTGGCCGCGCCCGGACCACTCCGAGCTCGGGCCGGGGGCGGCGGAGAAGGCCACGCGTGGTCACCCGAGGAGTTTTGCCCGGAGGGATCACACCCAAGGGGCTTTGCCCGGAGGGTGCCACGCTGGCTAGCCGCCGGGGCCGGTCGAAAGTACTTCGAGGTCAGGGCCCGGTGGCGAGAGTAGATACCACCAGTCGAAAGCGACCGTTGCCTCTTCCGAAGCGACCGGCTGGTGGAAGACGTCAGCCCACACTGGGCGTAATTACCGGTGTGGTGCGTGCTGGTCGCCACGGCGGTTAGGGCAGGGCCGGGGAGCGGCGACCCTGTCTGACCCGTCCGTGGGGCACCCCGGGTGGCGCCACCTGCTGCGGTACCCCCAGGGTCGGAGCTGGGGGACCCCTGAAAGCCCAACGCGGGGCGTCACAACCCCCGTTGGGTGTGTAAGGGGCTCGGAGTCACGGCCGGGGATGCGATATCCCCCCCGGTCAAGACATATGTGGACTCCCCGGGGGAACTCGGGGCCCGGCTAGTGGGGTGTGGCCGGTCATGTTTCTGGGCACCTCCTGGTCGGTGAGGGTATACCCTGGTCCACAGAGCCGCAGCAGGGAGTGGGATTCCTTCAAAAATGAATCCATCACTAAACAACAAAATACCAAGCGAGAAGACGAACGAGCGGGAGGAGGGAGTCACGGTGGAGAACACCTCCACCATGTCCCCTAGCGCAAACAACGCGCTGGAAGGCGGGAAGGGCGATAATATCTCCACGAGGACGAGAGCCAAAGTGGCAATCGTCAAAGTGGAGAGATTTGACCATAAGGTCACTATCGCCAAGAAACCAGGGCCGAGATCCAAGGCAGTAAATGTCATGGATCAAGACTATGCCGTGGCTGGACCGTCAAGCAATCACGACGTGGCCATGGAAGAAGAACACGTGGATGTGGAGGGGGACACAGAGTCCCAAAGTTGGGCCAGCACGGCCAAGGAACGTGCACCGCTCCAACAATCACCATCCATCGATACCAAGATGGACGTAGAGGAGGAAGAGGTGAGGGAAAGGGTCCCGGAACCGGCAATGAGACCGGTCTTAAAAGGGGCAAAAGAGAAAATCCTGGAGGAATACTATCCTCCAGGTATTAATACCGTGGAGGAAAAGAGGGAGTATAGTCAACTCTCTGAGCAGATACAAGACCTGCTAGGGAAAAGAGAGGAGTTTGTTAAGGGTAGACGGATAAACCCACAAAACCCTGCCGACAAACCCCTCCCGCTCGAGAAGGACGAACCTCCTTCCAATATCCACCCACCGAGAACATATAGCGATGTAGCGCACCAGCAACCGACTCGCCCGATGCCAAATGAGGCACCGAACGGGGACGGCGGCACTGTGCATCAGCCGCAACGCGAGACCGGTAAGAGAGTGGCCAAAAAGAAGAAGAAGGTTTCGAAGGGCGAAGCGAGAAAGGAGGCACTGCAGCAACCAAAAGCTGCGGAACCCCCTAAACCACAGCGCCCTAGGGAAGACTTCCTCCCGAGAGAAAGAATAGTTCCCCCCGCCCCGGAAGCGGCGACTGCAAAAATCCCTCCCCGAACGACAGAGGCCGAGGATACCACCTGGGCTAAAGTCGTCGGGAGACGAGAGAAAGCGGCCAAAAAGAGAGAGGGTTATCAACACCCCACCCTCAATAGAAGTCCGGGGAATAAGGCCACCTCAGCTTCCCCCCTCTTGTCAAGAGGGCTGGTGGTGAGGCGAGGGAGAAGTCCAACGAGGGAGGATTCGGGAAGAAGAGGTCCTTGAAATCGGCGGCGGTCACGCTGACGTGTCCGCCAGGGGATTACAAGGAGGCGATATTAAAAGCGAGGGAGAAGATAAACCTCATGGACCTCGGTATACCCAGAGTGAAAGCTCACAAGGGTATAACCGGGGCCATGGTGTATGAAATCTCAGGGAGGAACAAGACAGAAAAGGCGGACCTTTTTGCCGCCAAACTTAAGGAGGCGTTGGCGGAGGTCGAGGGAGTTAGGGTGGCTCGGCCGACGAAAACGGTCGAATTGAGGATCCGGGGCCTCGACGAGGCAACTACGGAGAAAGAAGTGCAGGGCCGCATGGCCGAGGTGGGGGGCTGTGGGCCCGACGACATCAAAGTCGGGCCAATAAGGTTTGCCACCAAGGCCATGGGCACGGCCTGGGCTAGGTGTCCTGTCGCGGCGGCGAAGAGAATCGTCGAAGCTGGGAGGATACAATTTGGGTGGCTGCAGGCGAGCGTGGAAATTTTGAAAGAAAGGCCTCTCCAATGCTTTAGATGCATGGGGAGGGGCCACGTTCAAGGCAACTGTAGCAGTGATAAAGATAGGAACAATCGCTACTACAATTGCGGGGCGGAAGGGCACAAAGCCCGCGACTGCGGGGGCGCGACGAAATGCATGCTCTGTGCAGAAGCGGGCAAGCCTGCAAACCATAGGATGGGGAGCGCGAAATGCTCCCCTCCTAAGGAGAGAAAAGGGAAGAAAGAGGTGGCCAAAAAAGGCCCAACAAAAGGGACGGCCGTTGCGGGCCCAACGAGGGAGGAGGTGAAGGGAACCGCAAAGGAGCAACCGGCGGAACAGTCAAGAGGGGGAGTCCCTAAGGCTGCGCCAAATGCGCGCCTTGGAGGAGGGAGGCAAACTCCCCCCCCTGTAGAAAGCTGGGTGCAGGGAGGGGATTTGTCGCAGTTGAGTGGGGGCCCATCACGGTGGTGGAGTGTTACTTCCCCCCGAGGTTGGACTTTGCCCAATACGAGCAGGCGGTGGACGGTGTAGCTGTATTCGTAAGATCGCAGCTGCACCGTCCGGTAATCGTGGCCGGGGACTTCAACGCCAAAGCTACGGCGTGGGGTTCCCGGCGCACGGACAGTAGGGGCAGAGTCCTGGAGATGTGGGCGGCAGCACTCGGCCTGCACTTGATGAATGTAGGCGCGAGGAGCACCCTGATCCGGCCGCAGGGGGAGTTGATTATAGACCTCACGTGGGCAAACTCCCCTGCGGCGGATAGGATCAGCGAATGGCGGGTGATGGATAAGGAAACTTTATCGGATTACCTCTATATAGAGATGAGGGTGAACATCACCCGCCAAAGGGTGCTCGGCCGCCCCCACGGGGGAGAAGATACTCCACCGAAGAGATGGGCCCTGCGAAAGCTAGACGCGGACAGGCTGATGGCTGCGGTCGCCTCCGCGACCTGGCCCGGTACAATCATGCCGGAGGAGGACATACCGAGCCGGGTCGACTGGCTCATGGGCGTCATGACAAGAGCTTGTGACGCCGCGATGCCCAGAGCCAGTTTTAGGCCGAGTCGCGTGGCTTACTGGTGGAATGACGAAATCGCGGAACAGCGGAGAGTCACCACCAGGGCCAGACGCAGATTTACGCGCGAGGCGACTCGGCCGGGAGGAGGTGACCAATGAGGCGTACGCCGACTACAGGTTCGAGCGTAACGCACTCAGTGCAGCCATCGGGGAGTCCAAGGCCAGAGCGTGGGACGAAAGCTTGCTCACGCTCAATAACGACCCATGGGGGCGCCCATATAAAACAGTTCTCAACAAGTTGAGAAGATGGGCGCCCTCCGTGACGGAAGCCCTCGAGCCCCAGGAGTTGGAAGATACGCTCAACAAGCTCTTCCCCACCGTGGCTGCCCCCGACGTACCCGGGGGACCAGTCGAGTGGGGGAAGCACCTGGAGGTCTCGGGGGAAGAAATGTCCGGGGTGATAAAAAGGCTCCGGTCCAGGGGAAATAAGGCCCCAGGGCCGGACGGCATCCCCGGGCGAATATGGGTCTTGGCCTTGGACCACCTGTCCGCGCTTGTAAGGCAGCTGTTTAGCGACTGCCTTAGAGAAGGATACTTCCCCCCAGTGTAGGAAAGGGCGAATCTCGTCCTTATCCCAGGGGGGGCGGAGTTGCGGGGGCCCCTCCCGCATATAGGCCGATCTGCCTGCTGGACGAGGCGGGGAAATTATTGGAGAGAGTGGTTGCGAACCGTCTCGTCCGGCATTTATCCCAGGAAGGACCGGATCTTCACCAGGAACAATACGGGTTCCGCGAGGGAAGATCGACGATCGATGCGATCAGAAGAGTAAGGTCCCTCGCGGAATCCGAGATGGACCAGGGTGGGGTGGCAGTGGCAGTATCTCTGGACATTGTTAATGCCTTTAACACCCTGCCCTGGTGCCAGGTGGAAAGGGCGATGGAGTCCCATCGCGTTCCACCGTACCTGGTGAAGATTGTAAAGTCGTACTTTCGGGAAAGGCAGATCGGATACATAAACCGAGAAGGTGAAAATTGCGGGAGGGGAGTCACATGCGGGGTCCCGCAGGGGTCGGTATTAGGCCCCTTGCTGTGGGACCTCGCATTTGACGAAGTCCTTCGCACTGCCCTCCCCCCCGGCTGCAGCGTCATCTGCTATGCAGACGACACGTTAGTGCTGGCCGGGGGAGAACACTGGGGGGAGGCGAGGAATAGGGCTGAACTCGTGGTGGCCTGCGTCGCTATGAGTATATGCAGCATGGGTCTCAGAGTAGCGCCTCAAAAAACTGAGGCGCTATTCATGCACGACGGCACACACGGTGTGCCGCCGAGAGTCTATGTTGCGGTGGAAGGCATCCCCGTCCAGATCGGGAATCGGATAAAGTATCTGGGCCTGATACTGGACGGAAGATGGAATTTCATAACACACTTTGAAAGTCTGGTCCCCAAAGTTGAAAAAGTGGCGGCTGGGTTAAGCCGCCTACTTCCAAATGTAGGGGGACCAGAAGGAAGGGTCCGCCGCATGTATGCGGGCATCGTCAATGCCGTCGCCCTGTACGGGGCGCCGGTATGGGCAGAAGCCGCGATCGCCACCCCGAAAATACGGGACGTGCTGCGGCGCATCCAGCGCCGCGTGTCGATTCGGGTGGTGCGCGGTTATAGGACGGTGTCCCATGCGGCGGCGACAACTCTGGCGGGGGTTCCGCCGATGGAGCTCGTGGCGAGCTTGTACCAAGAAACGTACATGCAGACCCGCGAGTTCCAGAGGCAGAACGTTAAGCTAACCGCCAGAGCAAAGGCAGTTATGAAATTCCAAGCCCGGCGACGTCTGCTGGAAAGGTGGGAGGGATATCTAGCCGATATCCCCGACACCAACTCCGGCAACAGAGTCGTCGGGGCCGTGCGTCCAAAATTAGAAGAGTGGACGACAAGGACGCACGGCGAGGTGACCTTCCACCTTGCACAGGTGTTCTCCGGACACGGTTGTTTCGGAGAATACTTGTGCAAGATACAACGAGAGGAAACGACGCAGTGCCACCATTGCGAGGACGGCATGGACACCGCGCAACACACCCTGGCCTACTGCCCAGCGTAGGCCGGGGAGCGCGGTGTCCTAAAAGAGGCAATTGGTGAAGACCTCTCGCTCCCAACAGTCGTGGAGATGTTGGAGAGCGAGGGGTCTTGGAGGGCGGTCTCCTCCTTCTGCAGCGACGTAATGAAGCAGAAGGAGGAGGCCGAAAGGGAGCGTGAGAGAGCTCCACGGGAGAGCAGCGAGGAAGACGTCGACGGGCCGCCAAGGAGAAGGAGAAGGAGGCGACCTCGTCGGCAAGACCCTGCGCACCCCTCGAGACCCGGGGGAAGAGGCCGAGGAAGGGGACGTTAAACCCCCTCCCTTTAAGCCTCGCAGGATGTGAGAGAGAAGCAGCGAAACTTCCTCTCGCAAAATGAGGAAGACAAAACCTCCCTGGGCGACAAGTCTGTCGTACAGGGAGATGGGGATCGGGCCTCGAGCGGGAAACTCGAGACTCGATCCCGCCCCCTGGGGAAAACACTTCCCCCCGGGAGGGCGTGGCATGAGGGTGCGACCCCCCTGTGCCACAACAACAAGGGACCCCCCCTCGCCGAGCCAATGCGGCGGGGGGTCGGGAGTCTCCGCAGTCACAAGCGGAGGCTCCCGCGGGCAGGACAGGGCGGGGGGCCCCCGGAAGTAGTGCAATTGCCAGATTCCCGGGGGCTCCCTGCAAGAGAAGGTCGTCGTGTGGGTTTTAGTGGGTACCTCGAAGAAGCCCCGCACAACAGTCAAGTGGAGGGAAGTCCCACATAACCCGTGTTCCCTTTCCCGAGGGGCACGGGTATGCATAAAGCATTTCCCACACGTTAAAAAAAAAAAAAAATGGTTAGTACTTAGATGGGTGGTGACCGCTTGGGAATTATAAAATATTAAAATAAAAAATTATTATCAAATTAATTATAAAATTGTTTGTGTAAAATAACTAAACATTTGAAGTAACATAATAAATTTTATAAATAAAATATGAATATTATTTAAAAAAAAAAATAAAATTGTTTGAAGTAAATAAAACAATTTTTTTAATTAAAAAAAAATGACATTTTTTTAAAAAACATTTTTATTTAAAGCAAATATATATATTATTTGGAAATAAAACAATCGCATTTGTTACTTCAAATATTAGTATGGTTGGACTATTTCAAGCATTATATTTCTTTGGTTTCAATAAAATTTATTATTCCAAAGAAACGTTTCTCTCTGTGTGCATTTTAGAAAAAATGTTTTAGATAAAAATTATAGAGTTTAAAAATATTATTTTACAGATTTTATCACTTTGACCTTGGCGTTGCCAAAATCAGGGCATGGCCATCTTGAAATTTTTTGGAATTATTAATGAAATTATGAATTATTTTTTTATATAAATCGATTCTCCGCAACAATGTGCATAAAAAATTATAAGAGTAGAATAGTCAAAATGTGAATAATTTACGAAATATGTAACGGCTGCTTTCGCGAGCGCGGACAGCACAGTCGGAATCAGGGCTCGTGAAAGGGGTGAGATGCGAACGCGCAGTAATTGGTTGTAAAAAGTAAAAGAACAATGTTTATTACGTATAATTGTGTTATGTACAAATGTGTTGGTATAAATGTGAGTGAGAAGGTGTATGCGGAAATACGGAGAGATTCCGCATCGTTAAATCGCCGCGTATATATAAATAGACCAATATCTGGGTCAACGCACGGGGTTTAAATCGCGGTATGTATGTGTGTAAACAATAGCGCGAGTGTGCTGTGTCTGTGTGTCGCGGGCGCCGACGATGTGACAAGTAAAGTCTAGGCGCGGCGCGGGCGCGGTAAGGGGCGCCGTCGGTTTGTTTGGGTCGCGCGTATAGCCGGTGATATCGCAAGAGAGCGGTCGCTCTCTTCGATATCTCGAAGAGAGTGCGGTCGCACGGCGCGGGTGGTCACGGTTCGGGCTCGATGGTTAGCTGCGGCGGTGGTAGATCGGCGGCTTACGACCGTCCACTATGCCTTTGCATAACTGCGTTCGGAAACGTCACCCGAGTGCATTCCTTCTCTTTCTATATCACTGAGAGAGTAGTGATATAGAAAGAGAGGGAATGCACTCGGGTGACGTTTCCGAACGCAAACATAATGACGGGACGGGAACGTCGCAGGTGTCGAGTCAGCTCGTCGAAGGTGGCGGAGCTCCACCTAAATGAGCCGGCGACGCGTAAAGAGAGAGAAGGAGGAAAGGTGGCGTTTCTCGAGATAATCTCGGGAGAGGCAGCGTACACGTCTACTCCGGAAACGCACTTTCTTAGGTTTCGGAATCCGGATTTCGGAGGACAGAGATAATCTCTGCAGAGGCAGCGTACACGTCTACCTCACACTCCGGAGTCGGACGGAATAATCATAATCGTCCCCCGCTCCGGTTTATATTCGGTTTTTTGGGATACGGTGGAAGGGGTGATAATCGGTATTTTCCGGTACGCGTCGGGAGCTTTCGGGATCGGGCCCGTTTCGCGTTTGAGTCGTGTTTAACGACTTTAACTAACAAAGGGCGCCTAGCGCCTGCTGCACTGCCCGACCGATGGTCGCCGGGCGCAGCCTTCCGACTGATGACGTGTCGGGAATGGGGTCGTTTCAAATATATACTTTAATTTGACATAATCTAACATAAATTTAAAAAATATCTCGTAAACTATTTATTTTTTAATCATCCCACTATTGTAATTTTTTTATGTAAAATTTTATGAGAAATTGATTTATATATAAAAATATGATGGTTCCATTAAAAAAATTCAAGATAATCTTGCCATGATCTTGGCAACGATACCCAAGATCAAAATGATAAGATCATTAAATAGATATATTTTAACGCTACAATTTTTATCTAAAACATTTTTTCTAAAATGCATTGTTTGAGATATCCCGTTTTCGAACTTTTAAAGCCTGTATATGCGAAAAAAATATAATGTATGTTTCGTCATGCATAATATTTTTATATATGCTGCTATAACACACATGCACGCACGCACGCACGCACACACGCACGTACGCACATTCGATGAGGGTTATACGCGTCATAGGTTGTACATATATCGAGTCGAGAAACGTATATCATCTTTACATGCAAGACCTTCCGGAGCTTTTATAGCGCAGAAATGGTTCATAAAATCAAGTTGCTTATTAAGACATTTATTCAGAATAGCGAGAACTACAACATATCCAAAAATTAGACAAATCCGCAAAAATATATTTTCCCAGAAAGAATTAAGAACGATGCGGGTTCCTTTCCAATTGCATGTTATTTATGAGATGTTATAGTATTAATTAAATAAATAAAAGGGACATGCCCCGAAGTATGCTTTGCGCATAAGTATATTTATGCTAAATAACCACCTATAATTATCTAATGATAATATGTATAATACAACAAGATGTCATACAGGATGTCGTGTTTCACCTCTCTGGGTAGGTAAAGGGAGTTAAACCGAGCAGTAAAGTATTATTTTGTAACTTTCGCAATAATTAATGAGAAATAAAAAAAGGGTCGGTCAATTCGCGACTAGAAGCGCGCATCGAGAAGAGGAGGTAGCCTACTTGGGGGTCCAGTGTTATGCGTTGCTTGTACATAAATATCTGTTGTAGAGCGCTCCTTCCCGCTTCATCGCGCACCTAGCAATTGTGTAACATTAGACTCTTTCTTTTTGCCGCTCGCCTAGTTACCATGTAAGAATGGGCTGTCTTTTCTTGTCGCATGTTTAAACTCGTACAAATTGGCCGATTTTTATTATTTTCTCGTTAATTATTGCGAAGGTGGCAAAATAGTAAATAACTTTTCTCAGTTAAACTGCCCACTCTACCTCTCTACCAGTCTAATTCTCACTATACCTGCCCACGAGAGATGAAACGCGAATGACCGGACATCCTGTATACAAATATTTTATATATGTATACATATACGTACATATAGGTATCCGGTAATAGCCGTATCACTAGTTAACAGATACAGCGCATTAATTTGAATAGAAAAGTTATTTTATGATTTATGATTTTCGCAATAAATGAGAAATTAATTTTAAAAAATCAGATTATTTGCGCGAATATAAGTGCGCGATGAGAAGAGAGAAAAGGCAGCCCATTATTACGCGGTTACACCAGGCGCGCGATAAAGCTTCAAGAAGAATGTTCTATAAATGACAACGGCTATGTACGAACGGTGCATGACATTGAATCTTCGCGTAGCAATCTGTCTCTTCTCGCCGCACGGCAATACCAGCAAGAGTTAACATTTTCTATACGGTTTAACCCACTCTACCTGCCCACGATAGGCAAAACACGACACCCTGTACAATGCGTATTATAAATATTATTAAGTTATATATATATATATATATATATATGACTTCCGTTTCCGGATGATTAGGAGAGTGACACGTGTGAATTGAGTGCGAGAGTTAGGTGAGGTATACAGCGAAAAGAGAAAGGGAGTGGACGAGAGAGTGAAGGAGTGTATGTGAGAGGAGGAGTGAAGGGTGCGGAAATAAGGGATAGGTAAAGGGATAAGAGAAAAAGAGAGATAAAAGGGATAGAAAGTGAAGGTGACAGACGGTTTCTTTAGGCATAGAGTAGAGAGTAGAATAGAAAGGTAAAGTGGGAGCGAGGAAATAAGCGGCGACGGAGACGACGCCTAGGGGGAACTAGAGAAATTAGGAGGTTAAAGAGATAAGAGAACAGCACAAATATAACTAGGGGAGACAAAGATGGAAGAAGGAAAGAAAGAAGGCGCGATAATAATAAAGGGAGGGAAGTTAACGCAGGCATTAGCGGAAAGAAGAGGAAGTACAGGTAGCACAGGTTATATAGAAGATTGGTGTAGGAGAAAAAGAGAGTTAGAGGGAAGAGAAGAATTAGGGGAGGGAAAGGAGGTTAAAAGATTATTAAAAGAACCGGTAAAAGAGAAGGAAGAAGAAGGAGGTATGGAGTTAATATTAAATGAGATTAGAGAATCAAGAAGAGAGGGAAGAGAGGATAGAGAAAAAATGAAAGGGGGATTGGAAAGGATTAGGAGAGAGATGGAGGGTATTAAAAGGGACATGAAAGAAAGAGAGGAAAAGTGGGAAAAAGAAAAGAAGGAACTAATGGATAGATTAGAAAAATTAGAAAAGAATATGAATGATAAAGAGAGGGAGGGGATGGAGTGGGAGGGAGAATTAGATGGGAAAGTGAAAAATATGGAGGTGAGAGTTAGAAATTTAGAAGAAGGGAGAGGGGGGGTAGAAGGTAAAGGAGAAGAATTGTTAGAAAGAGTAAAGAGAATGGAGTGGGTGATGGAAAAAGGAGAAAGAAATAAAAGAAAAAGAAATTTAGTATTTAAGGGAGTAAAGGGAAGAGAGCATAAAGAAGAAGTGGAGAGGATAGGTAGAGAGATAGGAGTAAAGGTAGAAATAAAAGAGATGAGAAGAATAAAAACAGGAAGAGAAGAAAAAGGGGATTTAATAATTGTTAAGGTGAAATCAGAGGAGAATAAAAGAAAAATATTAGAAAGTAAAAGAAAATTGAAGGGAAGGGAGATTTGGATAGAGGAGGACCAAACATTTAAAGAGAGAAAAATGAGATGGAGACTGAGAAAAATAGCGGAGGAGCAGGAGAGGAAAGGAGCAGCGGTAGTGTTAGGGTATGGAAAGATAAGATTAAACAATAGATGGTGGTACTGGGATGAAGAAAAGGAAATGTTGAGAGAAGGGAACGGTAATCAAAGGGAGGAAAAAGGAGAGAGAAAAAATGAGGGGAAAGGGAAATTAGGGCTATAGAGAATGAGATATTAAAGAGAAGAGAAGGGAGGGAAGGAGGTGTAGGATTAAGGAAAATAGAAAAGGGAATGGAGAGGAAGGGGGATAGGTTTTATGATAGGAGAAAAAGAAAGAGGGAAGAAATAAGGAGATATAAGGTAGGTTTCTGGAATGTAGCGGGTTTAAAAAATAAGGATGAGGATTTTTGGAAGGGTTTAGAAGAATGGGATATAGTAATACTAAGTGAAACATGGGTGGATAAGAAAGGATGGGAGAAGATAAGAAACAGAATACCAAGAGGATATGTATGGAAGAAACAATGGGCAGGGAGGAAGAATAAAAAGGGAAGAGCGATGGGAGGGATGTTAATGGGGATAAGAGAAGGAATAAAATGGGAGAAAGAAAAAGAAGAGATAGATAAGGAAGGGGTAATGAAAATCAAGGTGTGGCTAGGGGGATGGTGGAAGGTAGTGGGGGTTTACGTAAATAAAAACATAGAAGAAATATTAGAAACTTTAAAAGAATGGACGGAGGAAAATAGAGAGGAGGGGAGAGTGATTATAAGGGGAGATTTTAATGCGAGGACAGGAGAAGAAGGAGGAAGGGTAGAAGGGGAAGAGGAAGGAAAAGAAGGAAAGATTAGAATATCAAAAGATAAAAAGATGAACGGCGAAGGGAGTAAGCTATGTAAGTTTTTAGAAGAACAGGGATGGACAATACTAAATGGCAATATAAAAGGAGACGAAAAAGGAGAATGGTCTTATACGGGAGGGAGGGGGGAATCAGTAATAGATAATGTGATAGGAGATGAAAAAACGAGAGAGGGAATAGAGGAGATGAGGGTAGAGGAAAGGATAGACTCGGATCATCATCCTATAACAATATGGATAAAGGGAGAGGAGGGGGTGAGAAGGATAGGAAAAAGGGAGGGAAAGAGGAAGGGTAGGAGAGGAGTATGGACGAAGGAGGCTAGAGAAGATTTTAGAGAAATGTTAGGGGAAAGGAGAGGAGAAAAAGAGGGAATAGAAGAAGAATGGAAAGAAATGAAGGAGAAAATACTGAGAACAGTAGAGAAAGTGGGGGAAAAATGGAAAGTAAAGGAAAAGAGAGGATGGTGGGATACAGATCGTAAGAAAGAAAAGGAAAAGGTTAGAAAGGAGCTGAGGAAATGGAGAAAGGAAGGGGGGAGTAAGGAGATATATAGAGAGGAGAAAAGGAGATATAGAAAATTATGTGAGGAAAAGAAAAAGGAGGAAATGGAGAAATGGGAAAGAGAGGTGAAGGAAGCAAGAACAGAAAGGCAGGTATGGAGAATTGTTAACAGGGAAAGGAAAAAGAAAAAGAGAATTAATGAAGAAATAGAAATGGAAGAATGGGATAGATACTTTAGAGAGTTACTAGGGGGAATAGAATGGCGAGTAGTAAGGGGATTAGAGGGGAATTTAAAAGAAGAGGAGGAAGAAGAAATAGGGATGGGAGAGATTAAGAAGGCAATAGGGAAATTAAAGGATGGTAAAGCGATGGGAGGGGATGGAATTCCAAATGAAGTATGGAGGTATGGAGGGAAGGAGATAGAAAACTGGATATGGAAAATATGTAATAGGATGTGGAAAGGAGAAGGATGGCCAAAGGAATGGAGGGAAGGGGTAGTAGTTCCAATCATAAAGAAGGGAGAGGGAGAAAGAGTAAATGATTACAGAGGGGTGACGTTGACACAGACGGCATATAAAATATATACGGCAGTATTAGCAGAGAGATTAGAGTTAGAAGTAGAAGAGAAGGGATTGTTGCCACCGAGTCAAACGGGTTTTAGAAAAGGGGTAATAGATAACATTTATGTTTTAAATTATTTGATTAATAGAAGGGTAAGAGGAGGGAAAGGGTTAGTTGCAATGTTTTTGGATTTGAAGGCAGCTTTCGACTCGGTGGATAGAAAGGTGTTGATAGATTCGATGAGGGAGAGGGGAGTGAGAGAAGGTTTAGTTAAAAGATGTGAGGAAGTACTAAGAGAAACAGTAAGCAAAGTGAGAGTGGATGGGAAAGAAGGAGAGAGATTTTGGACAGTAAGAGGGGTGAGACAGGGATGTCCGTTGAGTCCGAGTTTATTTACAATGATGTTGGCAGATGTGGATGATGAACTGAAAAAGGGGGGATGGGGAGGGGTGAAATTAGGAAATAGGAAGGTTTACACATTAGCATATGCGGATGATTTAGTAATAATGGCAGAAGATGAAGAGGGGATGAAGGGAATGATTAGCAAGATGGAGAAGTATATAGAGAAAAAAGGATTTACGTTAAATGTAGAGAAGTCTAAGATAATGAGATGTAGGAAAGGGAGAGGAAGATGGAAAAAGGTTAACTGGTATTGGAAGGGGAAGAAAATGGAGGAGGTGAGGGAATTTACATATCTAGAATACAAAATAAAATTTAACGGAGATCAAAATGGGCATGTAAGAGAAAGGGTAAAGAAAGGGGCAAAATTGTTAGGTCAAGCATGGGGGATAGGAAAAAGGATTGGGGAAGGAGAATATGGTTATTCGATAGGCTAATATGGTCGGTGATTGGTTTTGGAGTGGAGATTTGGGGATGGAAGGAAAGAAAAGAGATAGAAAGAATACAAGAAAGATATTTGAAATGGGTATTAGGAGTAGGTAGATGTACACCGAGATATATGGTGAGAGAAGAGCTTCAGAGGGATATGCTAAAAGGAAGAGCAGGAATGAGAGCATGGAACTATGAAAGGAAATTGGAGGAAGGTAAAGGAGGAGAGCTAGCGAGGGAATGCTGGGAAGAAATAAAAAGAAAAATGAGGAGAGGAAAAGTCATGAAAGGATGGGAGGAAGAAAGGAAACAGTTTATAGAGGAAAGGGGATGGAAGGTAGAGGAAATATTAGAGTTGATGGAAAAAGGGAAATTAAAAGGGGAAGACATATATGAAAGGGAGAGGAAGATACAGAGGGAGGAAAGATGGAGAAAGATAAGGGAATCAAAATATAATAGATGGTACAGGATGATAAAGGGAGAAGGAATTCCAAAATACTTAAAGAAAGGATGAGGGGAGAGTAGATGGCAAAGGGTACCAAAATTTAGGCTAGGAAATGGGATGAGGGGAGGGAGATATTGGGAAGAAGAAGAAAGAAGGAAATGTAGGATATGCGGAAGAGTAGAGGAGATATGGGAACATGTATGGGAAGAGTGTACAGGATGGGGAAGGGAGGGTACATGGCAGGAGAAAATAATGGAAGTATTAGGTGAGGATGGGTTGGGAGAGGGGTGGATGAGGGATTTAGAGAATTTGAGAGGGGAGGGAGGGAAGGAGAGCGAGAATGGGAATGAGGATGAGGAAGAATGAGAAGAATGAGTGAAATGGATAAGAAGAAAAGTTTGTAAACGGAAACGGAAGTCCGAATAGGATAGATAGGATAGAATAAGATAGAAGCGTATGTGTGTGTGTAGGTAGGGTAGGTAGATTATAAGTAGATTAAGTTAGGATAAGTTAGATTTATAAGTTGCGAAAAATTTGTACTTGGATAAATGTAAAAATGTAAAAATGTAATTTGTAAAAGGAGAAAATGTAACCCTTAGGGGAAATCATAAATAAATATTATTATTATATATATATGTGGCGTGCACATACGCGCAAGGGCAAAAGATTTATTGGCGCCCGAAACCACTCGAATGCCGAACGCGCGATCGATGCGTAGCATTTTCCACATATGCTTCTAGACCCGACGTTCTTCGCACGAAAAGTGTTCGTCCCTTTTGTCTAGACTTTTTCCTCTTTATTATTACGACTCTCTCTCTTGTCGCTTAAAAATGTAAGCGGAGAGACCAAAAACACTCTGGCTTGGGCTTTCGTCTCGATCGGACGAAAGAGCACGACGGCCAACGTCCGCGCGATTGTCTCGTTCAATTATTTCTTTTCGTGTGAAAAAGTATCTTGAAATAAACATTAGGGTGTAGGGAAACTGCGTGAGTTTTATTCCTCCACGTCACCACCTCAAATTGGTGACCCCGACGTGATTCGTGTGCAAAGAGGTGGACGTGTGCATAAGGAAACATATCCCTCGAAGAAAAAAAGGAGCTTGCGCAATGTCGCTTCCTGCGGATAACACAGCCCGCGGCTCGGACGTCAATAACGAGAGCGAAAATATCAATGTAGTAAGCCAGAATAATCTGCGTATCCCGCAATTTTGGCCGCAGAAAATCGTCCTGTGGTTCCGGTTTTTGGAGGCGCAGTTCGCATCTGCCCGAATTACGAAAGATGAGGCGATATTCAACGTGGTCATTGCGAATCTCGGGGAAAAATATATCGAGAAAGTAGAAGATATAGTCATGGACTGCCAGCAAGCGGGCAGTACGAACACCTTAAAAAGGAGGTCATCAAGAGGCTTACCGAATCAGATAGTTCGCGAGTGCGGAAATTACTGGAAAGCGAAGAAATCGGCGATCGAACACCTTCTCAATTTTTCCGCGACTTGAGGAAACTCACGACCCCGTCGATCCCAAATGATTTTGTTCTGACTCTGTGGAAGAACCGCTTGCCAGCGAGAACCCAGCGAGTTTTGGCAGCCTCCGCGGACACGAACGTCACCGCTATAATCGAAATGGCTGATCGAATTCACGAGATCAAACCGGAGCAAGGTCGAATCGCGGCTGTAACGAAAGACAACGATCTAAGTGAAATGCGCGCAGCATTCGAACAACTGACATTAAAAATTGACGATTGAAAAGACTCAACGGCGTTTCTTTTCGCGATCGCGTGGACACGATCGATCTCGCAGTCGATCTCGCGGCAAAAATGCGACGCCGCCGCGTTAGAGTGATAGCGAGGGGATATGCTACCACCAGCAGTTCCAGAAGAACGCGACTAAGTGCCGACCCCCGTGTAACTGGAACGCGGGAAACGAGAAGAGCCGTCCGTGAACGCGGCACTCGACGACGGTTCCGTGTCTCGCCGCATTTTTGTAACCGATAGGAAGACGAAAATTTCCTTCCTCGTGGACACCGGGGCTGATGTGTGCGTGTATCCTCGTAATAGATTACGCGATACAAAAAAATGCGAGTACGAACTTTTTGCAGCCAACGGGACGCGAATCGCGACTTACGGTACAATCGCGGTAAGTTTAGATCTTTCGCTTCGCCGAAACTTCAAGTGGCGTTTCGTAATCGCCGACGTGAGCGCACCCATCATTGGAATGGATTTCCTGTGCCATTATGGACTACTCATAGATCCACGAAACAAACGTTTGGTCGATTCGATTACGAGTCTATCGATGACCGGATATTCGGCTAACGCGCAAGTTGCCATCATCAAAACGGTTTTTGGAGGGTCGGTGTATCATCAGCTTCTGGCTGAATACCCCGAACTTACTCGACCGCCGGTGTTTAGGAGGGAGACGGTAAAACATAACGTAAAGCACTACATCAAGACAACGCCAGGGCCGCCAGTTTACAGCAAACCCCGTCGCCTCGCCCCGGATCGTTTCAGGGAAGCTAAGGCCGAATTCGACTTCATGATCGAGCAAGGTGTTGTTCGACCTTCGAAGAGTCCTTGGGCGTCCCCATTACACGTCGTGCCGAAGAAAGACTACGCAATAGGAGCAGCTTTGCAACAACTCGCAGATAACGAATGGCGACCTTTAGGTTTCTTCACTAAACCTTTATCTCCTTCGCAGCGAAAATATAGCGCGTATGATCGCGAACTGCTCGCTATGTACAGCGCAGTTAAACGTTTTAGACACGCCGTGGAAGGTAGAGATTTTATTGTTTTTACAGATCATAAACCGCTCACTTTCGCGTTCAATCAAAATTTAGACAAGTGTTCGCCTCGTCAATTCCGCTATCTCGATTATATTGGACAATTTACAACGGATATCCGACATATTAAAGGTTTTGACAACAATGTAGCCGATGCGTTATTTCGCGTTGAAGCAATTTCTAAAGCCGTCGACCATCAAATCCTCGGATCCGCGCAAGAAAACGACAGCGAGTTACGTGAAATTCTAGGATCCGAAACAAGTGTGTTGAAGCTCAAGAAAATACATTTCCCCGAAGATAATACAGATATTTTTTGCGACATAACCGGCGGCACCGTAAGGCCATATGTGTCAAAACCCCTACGGCGTAACATATTTAACTCGTTGCATGGACTTTCATACCCAGGTATACGAGCTACGCAGAAACTCGTAACAAAACGTTTTATTTGGCCCTCAATTAACAAAGACTGTAGAAACTGGGCGCGACAATGCATTTCTTGCCAACGCTGTATGTGCACGATTAAACTAGGAACCGGCAGGAGAATCACGTCGACTTTTCTCAGTGTAATTAGAGACTATATTTTTCTCCAAGATTATATGGGGGACAACAATAACTTACAATAAACACAAACTTATTAACCACTGTATTATTTCGTGATCCGAAAGCAGTGGACGGACGCTCACGGCAGACGAGCGATCTGATGTTTCGTGAGGTATCGCGAAAGAAAAATCACAAGACTTATTCCGGCTTGACAGTCGTTGGCGCGCTTGCTTGGCGAGAGTGTCTCAGTGGTTGTTTTTGCGGAGTTTATATACAATCTTATTTCTAGAAGGATCGAGGTTGTCCGATTGTGTTCTGTTTTGGAAAAGGTTGACAGCTCCTTTGTCTCACGTTATAATTCTCCGCTCAACCGACCGCTGCCTGTTTATTTTTCGAGAGAGTCGCGCGCCTAAGAGTCGCGCGCATCGAGTCGAAGACATCCCGCGGTCCGGTGAGGCGCGGGACGAGAGGGGTCCTGCTGCCGCGCGCTATTCCTACATGCTCGACTTTAGGCTGGGGACTTTACTTCCTTTATCTTATAATTTTAATGGCGCAGTCTTGAACACTGTAAGATCACGAGACATGTGTCTTCACCCGTTAAAGATTTTGGAAATTTAGCCGGCCGATTCGAACACGTGCATATAGATCTTATTGTTATGCCATACTCTCAAGGATACAAATATTGTCTCACGTGCACCGTTTCTCTCGTTGGCCTGAAGCTACTCCTATCGCCAACATGGAAGCACCAATCGTGGCTTTTATCTCTACATGGATTGCTCGTTTTGCGGCGTTGCGGCGTACCATTGAGAATCACTTCCGATCAAGGACGCCAATTCGAATCCGATCTATTCAGAGAAGTATGTAGACTGCTGGGCATCAAACACATAAGAACGACAGCCTATCACCCCGAAGCAAACGGTATGGAGAGAGACTACACCGCCAATTAAAAGCAGCAATAAAATGCCACGACACAGACGATTGGATCGAGATCTTGCCCATCGTCCTTTTAGATATACGGACAGCCATTAAAGATGATTTGAAAGCAACGGCAGCCGAAATGATTTACGGGACAGGAATCCGTCTACCGGCGGAATTCTTCTTACCTAGCAACCAAGAGGCAAATTCAGATTTCGTCGCGCGTCTGAAGAAACGCCAATGACATCAAGCCAAGCCCTATTATACGACATGGCACCAAGCGAACTTTTATATTCAAAGAACTCCTGTCGTCACCATACCTATTTCTCCGCCACGACGCAATGAGAGGACCGCTTCAACCACCTTATGATGGACCATATGAGGTAGTCGAACGAGATGACAAAAATGTGGTAATTAAAGTTAAAAATCAGAAGGTAAGAGTTTCTAACGATCGACTTAAGCCCGCGTTCGTATCCGAAGATCTAGAACAGCAGTATGAAGATCGCGAAAACAACATTCGTGAAGAAATTATCGTAGCCGAACCTCAAGTGACGCAAAACCCAAGCGAGAATCGTGGAACTCGATTTACGTCACGATCAGGTAGATCGATCCGTTTCCCCGAGCGATTACAAGCCAGATTTAATTAATCCCGCGTTATATATTTAAATTTATCGTTAGTACATAAGCAACTTGTAATCGTATTATTTAGTTTAAAAAAAAAAAAAAAAAAAAAGATTTTAAGTATTACCTTTCCTGGTAGTTATTATACATAACGACGTCGCGCCAAAAGGGTCGAACAATAATTTATTATTTCTTTTCACGAGCGTTGTCACTGGTAAGGGGGTACTGTGGCGTGCACATACGCGCAAGGGCAAAAGATTTATTGGCGCCCGAAACCATTCGAATGCCGAACGCGCCGACCGATGCGTAGCATTTTCCACATATGCTTCTAGACCCGACGTTCTTCGCACGAAAAGTGTTCGTCCCTTTTGTCTAGACCTTTTCCTCTTTATTATTACGACTCTCTCTCTCTTGTCGCTTAAAAATGTAAGTGGAGAGACCAAAAACACTCTGGCTTGGGCTTTCGTCTCGATCGGACGAAAGAGCACGACGGCCAACGTCTGCGCGATTGTCTCGTCCAATTATTTCTTTTCGTGTGAAAAAGTATCTTGAAATAAACATTAGGGAAACTGCGTGAGTTTTATTCCTCCACGTCACCACCTCATATATATATATATATATATATATATATATATATTATAGGTAGTTATTTACTATATACATATATTATACATCTATATAAAAAGCATATTTCGGGACATCCTCCATTTATTTGTTTAATTAATGCAATGACACCTCACGAACAATATATAATTCGAAATTTTATTTATAGAGCAATAAACAAAAAGATATTGATAATTTTGTAGTCACTGTATATTTTGAGATTTTTTGAACAAAGGCATTGATTGGGGACTGTCCTCAAATTATGCAATCGATATACGAAAGTGTCCTCAAATTAAACATTTTGCCTCAATATTTTTAATGTACAATATATTTCATATCTGTAAAATATAAAATTTTATCTTAATGTTTCTCAAGCATATTTAACAGTTTAAATGCTAATTTCTTTTGTTGAACTTATTTTTTTATTCTACGTTTCTTAAAAAAAATAATGTATGAATTATTACTTTAAATTCATCTTTCGAGACATTTTTTATAATTAAATATTATTTTATATATATTTAAAATATATATATACATATATCATGAAAAAAATTTACATTAATATTTTTCATAAAAGCCGTTTTTAAAGCATTTATTGGATGTAAATGTAGAGTCTTAAATTATACATTTAGATAAATATTATATATACACATGTTCTAATTGTTCTAATTATTTATAACTCATATTTTTAATTTTTCTTTGAAGAAAGTAGATTAAGAAATAAGTTAAACACAAAAATTAATACTTAAGGGGATCCCCGAGCGAACGGCGAACTCTGACAAAATAGCAGCGCCACTATTTTGGAATTAAAAATATTTGTAATTACCGACTGATTATCAAATGGTAATTACTGACATTTTAAATTCCACATTATCGATTATCTCAGGTCAAACATGTATTAAAAATCGATGTATACATTGCATATGTGAAGTCATTTTATGCTACGTCCACATAGATTTGAACGTAAATATGCATCGGCAATATACATGCATTTTTTGGATATTATTATATATATATATATATATATATATATATATATATAGTGTATATAAGATAATATATAATCAGATTATAATAAGACTAGCGTTTCGGACCGCGCTTCGCGCGGTCCTCAAAGCTTTTATAATTCGGACCGCGCTTCGCTCGGTTCTCATAAAGCCTTTATAAAACCTGATTTAACACAAAAGATTAATTGTTCTGTCTGTATTACCGCGAACTACTTCCATATTTTTGGATCGATTTTCACGAAATTTATATCAAATGTTGCAAATTTTTCGAAGATGACTACTATTATTTTTTTTTCACTCCCTGATATTGTATTTTGCGTCTTGTTTTGCATAAACTTAAATATTTATAATTAAAATTTTGTTTGCTTATATTAATTTTTTTTGTTATTTTAATTTCCACACAATTTAATATGTTTTAAATCTGAAACATTAGTTTAGTAAATATATATACATACAAATTTTAATTTTTTTTATTATTTAATTATTATACCTATTTTTTTTCCTTACTCAAATATTTTTTGATTACGTCTAATGTACCCACCGCTAACCCGCTATTATTAGCTCTCATACAATTTCATAATTCTTCAATTTACAAAATTTCTCTGTATATTACATTTTTTGTAAAACATTTTTCACTTCCTTCAATTAGATGTCCTTGATTGCTAAATTCATCAATCTTAATTTTTACACTTTCCCTTTTGGTTGCTCTAGAAAATGCCACATAAAGTTGACCATGAGCAAATACAGGATGTGGCAAATAAATCCCAATTTTTTCTAAACTCTGTCCTTGTGATTTATTTATTGTCATAGCAAATGATACTCGAAAAGAAAACTGTCTTCGTTTAAATTTAAATGGCAATTCCAAATCACTTGTAATTAAATCTATCCTTGGAATGATGACAATCTCTCCTCGAGCAGGACCAGTTAGAACCTCCGCATAAATTAGATTATTTTTCAAATTAGTTACAATAAATCTTGTTCCATTACAAAGTCCTTTCTTAGTATTTAAATTTCTTAATAGGGTTATTATAGCACTGACTTTTATTTTAAGTCGATGAACTGGCATTCCAGAAGGTGTCAGAGAGTTTAAAAACTCAGTTGGAAAATTTAATTGCTCCTGTGGATCATCACTTACAATAAAGTCAATTGAGAGATATTCCTTTTCCTCTCCTTCCATTTGACAAAGGATTTCGTCATTAATTTTAAAAGTATCCTCATTTTTAGGACAAAGTATCGCTCGATCTGGATTTTCTCTAATCCGTTCCATGGTGATTCTATCACCAAAAATCTCATTAATAAGAGATTCTTTTGATATAAAATCTTTGGGGATTTCAATTGTATCGAGATGTAGTCCATCCGTATTTGATAATTTACCATCTCCGAGTTGCATTAGCCAATTTGAAAATTCTTTTTCTTCCGCAGTTCTCATATTTTGCTGTAATTTAACTTGAGTTACGTTCCTCCATATAGGATTGTATTTTACAGTCGATTCAATTATAGCTGCTTTTTGTGCATGAGGCACTACTGGGAGATTTTGTCTGAAATCTCCCGCAAATAAAATTACTTTTCCTCCAAATTGTCGAGGATTCTTCATCAAATCCTTTAAAAGTTTATCAACTGCTGTTAAAGCATGTCCAACAGTCATGCTCACTTCATCCCATATGATTAATTTGGCATTAATCAATTCTCGTGCACCTTGAGAATTTCCTCTAATATTTGATTTAGCTCCATCATCAATTGGGATTGAAAGCTTAAACAGAGAGTGATAAGTTCTTCCTCCTTTCAGAAGTGTGGCTGCAATTCCAGTTGAAGCACATGGAAGAATTATTTCGTTTCTTCCTCGAATAACACTTAAAAATGTGTTAAATAGGTATGTTTTACCACTTCCTGCAAACCCGTCAATAAAAAATAACCTCTGAGGTTCATTTTCATTTTCAATTGCTCGCATGACTATATCGTACACGTGCTTTTGCTCAGCATTTAGTGTCGATAATAAATAATCACCACGTATTCTTTCTTCATCCACATTATACTCTGTTACGTAAATATTTACTGGAGTTGGATTTGGCAATTGGAAGTTCTCACAGCTACTTCCATTATTTATCAGAATTCCTTGTATATGGTTTAAAGCCATATTTTCAGGATTTACAACATTGTTATGTACAAAGTCCTCAATCATTAAATCTTTATATTTATTCCAAATAGTTGGTACATCTGTTGGAGTTCCAAAGATGCAAATATAAGCAAATAATTCTCGAAGTTGTGCAGGCATATTCGATTCTGTTGCTTCTTCCAGCGTTTTTCCCCAAAGATTATCAGCTTCTACCAAGTTTTTTGCAATTGCTGCATCTTTAAATGTATTATAAAGAACTCCATTTACAGTTCTCAAATCTTCAAAACATTTAGCTCCAATCACATGTAGTAGAAGAAGACGGAGATAAAATCTCTCAATATCTTTTATGCTTACTGTATAGAGTCTTGAAATTATTTTTTCACCACCTTTTTTGCGTGGCTTCCACTTAGTTTCTTTTTTATCATACATAATGATAAGGAATATCTGTGTAAATAAAATTCACTGCATTTTCATCAGATTGATTTAATTTGAACCATGCAGTCAGCGTAGTATCTCGAATGAGCTCTCTCTGAGCAGCTTGCTCTTCATTTCCTGCTCGAAAATAAACCATTTGACGATTAGGCAAATGAACTGCCAATCTGATTACTATATGAGACCTCATAAACAGATCGTATCCGTTCAGTCTCCACATTGCTTCTGGAGCACTAATATATCTTGCATCCAGGAATGAGTTAATTTCATCTATTTTAATTAGCCTTGTGCCATCTCGTGCTTGCACTTCAATCGCAGCACAGTCAAATCCTTTATGAATATATTTATATAAGTATTTTACGCTCTTCACCGATAAACATATTTCCAAATTGATATGTCGATCATATTTCATGATTAAATATGGTGAATATGGCACCACCCATCGATTATCAACTTCTTTGCCTCTAACGATGTATTTTTTACCAAAATTCCTTCGTTGATACATAGGATATCCATTCACATTAGCATTAGTTTCTTCACGAAACTCTTTTGGAAAACCTTTTGAACATTTTCCATCGTCTCCAGTGCAAGGATATCTGTGGGAGGAATCTCCACAAGGACCATGAATCATGTGCTTCAAAATTTTTACATTAAGTTCTGAATATCTTTCTTCATCAGGGATTTCAGCCCATACCATCATGTCAATAACTTCTTGAAGTCGGGGCTTATCTTCATCACTCAACATTGCAAGTAAATGCAAATGTGGAAGTCCTCTTTTTTGAAATTCAATCACACCTGCATAAGCAATAATATTTCCAAAAATTTTATTATGAATTAGATCATTTAAAATCTCTTTGATATCCAAGTTAAATGTTTTAGCGACCAAATCTGGTCGAAATTCTATTAAACATCCATCAAGATTATCCTTAATTTCTGGGCATTGAGGATTGCAAGTCATTGTAAGAAAAATATCTGGTTTACCAAACTTTCTTACCAAAGACATAGCATCTTGATACCTTTCTTGCATGTTTCTTGGACTGCCCATAAATGAAGATGTTAATATCACAGGTATACCAGCTGTAATTCCTTCATTTTGTGCTCGATTATCTAGGTGATCCATTAATCCCGAATAAAGTTCTGCTCTTAATTGAGGTTGATTTAATTTAATATAATTAAGCCTATTTGCTTCAGTTTTCATATAGGCATCAAGTATAAATTGACATCTCAATTTGCCTGCCTTTTTAAATTGACTAAATTCTAATCTTGGTGCTAACAGGTGACCATAATAATCCATTTGAGTTACTTTGAATTCTGGATATTTAGAATTATATGATTTAAGTTCTGAATGCCATCCATCGTTACCATATGGATATAACAAAGGATAACACATTGGGTCACACCTTTTGTCTAGAATTGATATTTGTTGAACATCGTTCGAATTTTTATTATAAATCCGAACGTCTCTTTCAAATGGAGGCTCACCATCTACATTCTTAAAGACCACAGCTATTTCATTTGCTTGTGGAGCATTGTATCTTCTTTGATCTTGTTGAGGATTTTTTCTAAAGGACAACATTAAATTTATGGTTTTATTTCCTATCGGATTAAGATCTTGTTCAACTTGACGCATCATCTTGAATGTTTTTGCAAATTCATTGCATTGAACCATAAAACTTGACAACTCTTTCATTATTTCTGAATCACACTCCTTATTAGCTTTGTTATTCATTCTATGATTTACAGCTTCTTCTGTATCTAAAAAGTAAAGCTGTGCAAATCGCGGAGCTTGCCCATCCGCTGGGCGCATTGCTGTTGAAGTTAAATGATGATATTGCCCATGAATCTTTAAGCAATAAGGAGCATTGTTCACAACATCCAATGGATTTCTATTTCCCGGCGCACCCATTGAAGCCATAGCTAAAGCACTATTATATGAACGAATATTATTTAAGAAATTTTTTGAAGCAAAATCATTTCCAATGTATAATTTTTTTATAAAATCAGGACAATTTATTGGCTTTAATTTAAGCTTGCCTTTTTGACAACAATATGTGAATTTTCCATCTTTAGATTTTTCACATGCAAAGTTTAATGATTTGCAAAATTGGCATTCTACATTCATTTGCCCAAGTGTATGAACTGGTACATTTATTTCATCGTCCTTGGCAATTAACGCAATGTGATAATTTAATTGTCTAGCTTTGTGCCTTCCCTGAGCATGTCTCTGGGCATCACTTTCGAGTCGCTTAGTCTTTTTGTCATTATTTTCATCATTCCTTTGCTGAGCATGTCTCTGAGCATCAGCTTCGAGTCTTTGAAACCTTGTGTCATTATTTTCATCGGCCCTCTGCTGAGCATGTCTCTGAGCATCAGCTTCGAGTCGTTGAAACCTTTCTTCCGAACTCTCAATTTTTCGCCTTTGTCGTGAGCGCCTACCATCGCGACTCACTATATACAAATTTCCGCGTTTTCTCTTTTGAGGCATAATTATCTGCGTCGTACCGTATATACGTAGATATATTACATTAAATATTATATAACAATACGTAATTTTAATATATATTTAATAAATAATTTAAATTATCTTATGAAGCTTATAAAGCAATAATATAGTTCAAATTTAATGTGATTTAATATAAATAAATAACTGATTGATTAATCCTAAGTTAAATTTAAATTTTTTCAAATATTGCATAATTTTACATAAAAAAATAATTATATCTATAGATATTATATAGATATTATATAAATAAGTACCGTTTGTCTTTCAGTATGACTGCGAACTATTTATTCATTAATTTATTGATTTTCTTGAATTATCTTTTCTTTCTCGTACTTATTCTGCTTTATATTAATTTTTTATATAGGAGCAAAGCAGCCTTTTTTTATAAGCGCACAGCAGCACTGTATCTGTAGATTACATCCGTTTTCTTACAGGCGCACAGCAACCTTTTTTTATAGGCGCACAGCAGCCTTTTTTTACAGGCGCAAAGCAGCCTTTTTTACAGGCGCATAGCAGCCTTTTTAACAGGCGCACAGCGGCCTTTTTAACAGGCGCACAGCAGCCTTTTTTTATAGGCGCACAGCAGCCTTATTTTATATTCTCACAGCAGCCTTTTTTTATAGGCGCACAGCAGCCTTTTTGTATAATTTAATTTAATTTAGAATATCTGATAAAGGCGCACAGCAGCCTTTTTTATAAGCGTACAGCAACCTTTTTGTATATAATTTAATTTATTTTCGAATATCTGATATTTTTTTTAAAGACGTACAGTAGCCTTTTTGTATAATTTAATTTATTTTTGAATATCTGATAATTTTTTTTATATAACAAAAATTTAATAAAAGTGTAATTATTAAAAAATATTAATTACAAATATTTATACACATTTATGCAATACACATTTATACAAAATATCTATATATAACTATGTAAATAATGTACCGTCTCTCCTTTCACTCTCCTTCTTCAACGTTATAACTTCGTCTATTACTATAATAACTCTTCTTTCTTAAATTTTTACGCCTTTTACTTTTTCTTCTCCTCCTTTAATATGCTGATTTCATTTATTATAACGTTTTCTATTTCATTCCATCTATCCATGATGACATTTAACGTGATTTAAAGTGAAACCAGCAACTTACAACCAACAGTTAATTTTTGAAAAATGTGTACGTGTGTTTGTATGTGTGTTTAATTTTGATCCCCAATATTTTTATTATACGCATATATCTTCAACTTTTTCTTTTTGAGCTAATATCCGACGTATCGTTGATAACGACATATCGTATATAATAAAATAATAAAAAAAATGTTTAAAGAGACAAAAAGGAGCAGTGAAAATTCTTGCAATTCAAGTCAGCATAATGTAAGTTTAAATTTTCTAGAAATAGAATGAGAGAGAGAAAGGAATTACAGAATGAAATAGAGAGAATGAGATAAAATGAAAGAATGAGAGATAAAATTTAGAATTTGATATTCAATTTGCAACGAAGAAAGAATTTGCTTAAAACTTGTGAGCGCCCAAAACGAATGTAGCCTAAGAGAGAGAGAAAGAGAGAGAGAGTGAGAGAGAGAGTGAGTGAGAGGCAGAAAATTAGGTTAAGAGATAAAAAAAGGTGTGTGTATGTGTGTGTGTGTGTGTGTGTGTTTGTTTGTGTGTGTGTGCGTGTTTGATAGAGAGAGAGAGAGAGAGAGAGAGAGAGAGAGAGAGCAGAGAGAGAGAGAGAGAGAGAGAGAGAGAGAGAGAGAGAGAGAGAGAGAGAGAGAGAGAGAGAGAGAGAGAGAGAGAGAGAGAGAGAGAGAGAGAAGTCTGGATTATTAATCTAATATATATCTTTTTTTTAGGTTGACATCATTACTGGAGATGCTCTTACTGCCGAAAATGATTTATTAAAAATGAAACTGCAAGAGTTGCAGCATCAACTGGCCGATGCTTTGGCCAAGCAACCACCACTACAGACTGTGGTTAACAATTCACAGCCTGCAGTGGTGGATGCTGAAAATGAACAGCCTGACGATCCACAGCCTGATAATCCTCAGCCTAACAATACACAGCCTGCAGAAATACCACGAAATGAAATTGATGGAAAGGATTCATTTCAATGTAATTATAATAATAATATTATAAATAAATAAAATTAAATATTAAATAATATATATATTTATATAGATAAATTTTATATATAGATAAATTTTATATATCTTTTTTTACAGTGAAAAAAAAAACCGCGATGGGCAAGAGCAGGAAGAGGCCGAATCCGTGGACGCGGACGTGGCCGTGGACGCGGAAATAAAACCATTATAAATTACATAAATATGTGAACGCTATAACTCTTGTACTTACGTTAATAATAAATCATTTTCGGCACTAAGAGCATCTTCACTATTTATGTAATTCTAAAAATAAATCTATTATTAGATTAATAATCCAGATTTCTCTCTCTCTCTCTCTCTCTCTCTCTCTCTCTCTCTCTCTCTCTCTCTCTCTCTCTCTCTCTCTCTCTAACACACACACACACAACACGCACGCACACACAACACGCACGCACATGCACACACACACACACACACAAACTATCTCTTTCTTTCTTAACCTCATTCTCTCTCTTTATATCTATATATTTGATATTTTTTATTGTACACGTACGTGCGTTTATAATTTATGTATGAAATATTTTTTACAAATTTCAAATTGTTTATATCTTTTTGATAAATATATTTATACATATAAATTAAATACACATATAGAGAGTAAATACACATATAGATATATATATATATATATATAAATAATCTTATAAAAATTTTTTTTTTAATCACATTAATTTTTTATGTTTCTTCTTCTTATTATCATCGTTGTCATCTTTACGCTTATTATTTTCTTTTTTATTCTCCTTTTTACATTCTTTCTTCTTATACTCCATTTGTTTTTCAAATTCAATCATTGCATTAATTAATAAATGATCTAGTCCATCTTCTAATACTGAAATTTTTTAATTATAAATTAAATTAGTTTATATGATTATTAATAATAATTTTAAAAATTATATATTGATATTAAAAATAATAGAAATTATCTATAGATATTACTAATAATAAAAAGATTAAAATAATGATATTAAAATTAATAGAAATAAGAATATAAATTTATAATTGTTTTTAAATTATATATTTTATTGTATTTTTATTAATTTTATATGTAGATATTAATTTAAAAACAATGTTTAAAAAATATTCATATAGATATACAATAGCTAGATTAGCGATATACAATAGCTAGTAAATTATTCACACAGATGTAAAATAGTTAGATTAGTAAATGTTATAATTATTAAAAATTTATTAAAATTTAAATTAATAAATTTAGTAAATTATTCACACAGATCTAAATTAGTTAGATTAGTAATGATAAAATAATTATTAAAAATTTATTAAAATTTAAATAAATAATTTTTTTGTCAAAAATTTATTATTTTTTACTATTTACCATTTTTAAATTCCATAATTTCTTTATCCATTTCGCTTTGTCCAGTTGTTTCTTCGATTGTAATACTTTTCATTTCATCTCCATTATTTTCATTTATTATTGCATTTTCACTTTCATTGGATTTATTTATTAATAAATAATCAAGCTCATCTTGATTATTTATTAATAAATAATCAAGCTCATCTTGAAGTACTGCAATTTTTTAAACAATAAAGTATGTGTGTACAATTACATTAAATAAAATTATTTTTTATAAATTAACTAATTAATTATTTTTTAATATTTACCATTTTCATATTCGTCGCCTTGGCTAATGCTATTATTTTCATTCATTACATTCTCACATTCTCTAACTATTTCACTCTGTTTAATGCCATTATTTTCATTCATTATATTCTCACATTTATTTGATTTATTTAATTTTTTATCCATGATAATACTTATTTTATTTTTTAATCAGTCTATTTATTTCATTAAATAAATGACATTTAAAATGTGAAACCAGCAAATAAGTACTCTGCGTTGATACCACTG
>NW_028141165.1:16996764-17062769 GCF_030444845.1 Prenolepis imparis | reverse complement strand
AAGCAGTGGTATCAACGCAGAGTACTTGATGGTGTTCACTTTGTATTTAAACGGATGATTGGAATAATAATTTAAATATCTACCAGAAGAGGTAGGTTTCCGATACCAATTCGTCATAAGTTTCCCATCGTTTCTAATAATCATTGTGTCTAAAAAGTTAATCCTGTTATTTGTTTCAATTTCATGCGTAAAAGCAGTGGTATCAACGCAGTGTAGTCAAAATAGTGTCAATTTCAGTACGCGGTACTACCGCAAAAATATCATCAACATACCTGCAATAAACTGAAATATCAAATTGTAAGGAGCTTAAACAATGTGTCTCAAGATCGTCCATAACTAAATCGGCTAAAATAGGTGAGAGGGGGGATCCCATCGGAGTACCATGTATTTGTTCGTAGAATTGATCATTGACAGTTATCATCACCGGCTGCAATTTACGCATGAAATTGAAACAAATAACAGGATTAACTTTTTAGACACGATTATTAGAAACGATGGGAAATTTATGACGAATTGGTATCGGAAACCTACCTCTTCTGGTAGATATTTAAATTATTATTCCAATCATCCGTTTAAATACAAAGTGAACACCATCAATAACTTAGTTGATCGCGCTATTTTGTTATCTGATGATCGTTTCCATAATGGGAACTTATATATTGTAAAAAGAATCTTGTCTAATAATTGCTTTCCTATGACGATCATCGAGCGTTATATCTATAAAAGAACATGTTTTTTAAAAAACTCTCATAACGTTGCTGACAAAGAGAATGATTTTGATATTTCTTCTTGTATTTTAATGCCGTATATTAAAAACTTAAGTGATATTATTGCGAGATCTATTAAGAAAACAGGCTTAAATGTTATTTACACGATACCAAAAAAACTAGACAATGTAATTAAACGCGGAAAAGACAAATTGCCTAAAGCGGATATGACCGAGATTGTTTATAAGATCGACTGCAACGACTGCGACGCTACATACATTGGACAAACTAAAAGACACCTAAATACTCGGATAAAAGAACATATGAATAACATAAAATTGCATAGTAGTAACCAGAACGTTATAAGCAAACATAGAAATGAATATTTACATGACTTTAATTGGACAACCTTTAATATTTTACATCGGGAAACACATACTAGGAAAAGAGAGATAGCCGAAATGTTTTATATAAAAAAAATATAACAACACGATTAACCTACATAAAGACACAGAGAATTTAAATCCTATTTATGATAGAATAATAAAGGATGTTTAACTTAGTTCGTTCTTTACCATCTCTATGAAACGTTAGTTGACACATCATATGTATTTAGAGAAGTTTAACTTGTTGAAATTTTATTAAATGTTACGTAAGGTATGTTTAAATGATTTACTTTATACCAATCGTTAGTTTCACTTGGTTTACGCTATACATCCATAAAATGATTTTCTTTTTGATATATTCGTATTATTATTTTTTATATAATTTTAGACTTGATAAGGACCTGAACCAAAGGTCGAAACATAGTCTGTATTTTTTATATGACATCGAATTAATAAAAATCAATTAAGCCAGTTGGGTCGTCTACAGTTATTCCTAATTTTATTCTTCACTGGCGATACAAAAATATTTGCTATAATTTAAATAAAATTCAATTTATAAATTTATGTAAATTTACATTTAAACCCGCTTTAAAATAAGATTTTAATTAAAATTTTATTTACCAAATTAATTTTTTACTGTAACTCATTTGAATCTTAATAATTCTACACTTTGATTTGAATTAAAATTGAGTCAAATTAATTTGAATTAAATTTAAGAATACTTTAGTTTAACATAATCTTACATAAATTATAGAATATCTCGTAAAATATTCTTTTTCCAATGATTTTACCTTAATATTTTTATGCACAAAATGAAAAGAATCAATTAATGTAAAGAAAACACATAATTATTTTTAAGAAAAAATATGTAATTTGCAACTAGCAACTACTTTTTCTTAGAAACAACTGTGTTTTCTTTGCACCAATTAATTTCTTTCAATATTTTGTGCGTAAAAGTATTTAGATAAGAGAGATCGACGAAAAATCAATATTTTATGAGATATTTTATAGTTTATATAAAATTATGTCAAATTTAAGCATAAAATAACTTATAAACTATTCACTTTTTGGCCATCTTACCTTTACAACTTTTTTTAGTAAATATTACGAAGAATCGATTCATATAAAAAAATTGAGGTAGTTCTATTTAAAAAAGAGAGAATTGACCTTCAAATGGCCTTAAAAATCGTCCTTTATAAAAAAAAATCAGTAACATCAACTTCATTCTCTATCGAAATCCTTTTGCTTAAACCTTTTTTTTTCGCTTAGTTTCAGTGATATTTGGAGAAATTAAAATGAAACACCTTGTATATACAGGGTATCCCCTTTTAACTTACATAGCTTAAAATATCGGAAACTAAGTTTTATCGAAAAAAAATGTTTCAAACAAAAGTTGTAGGATTTCGAAGGGCACATCTTGTCGTAAATGTAGTCTTATTCCAGGTAGAGGCATTTTTGAGATTTCTATAATTACTTTTTTAAACAGAACCACTATAATTTTCTTACATATAAAGTGTCCCGTACCCAGTGAATCGCTGATTTACAGTAGATTCCTGGGATCATTTGGAGACGATTTTTCCTCAGCGAAAATGTCGAGGCACCAATAATTTTCAAGTTATAAACGATTGTAAATAAAAGCTTTTTCGCAAACTAAATCTTGTGGAAATAAAATATTAACAAAACTATTTTCTTCAGTTAATTTCAGGTAGAGTTTACTTTAATAAAATTTTAATTTAAGGTTACAAAGATACACGATAACAAAAATTGGCAACATGCAAAAAATAATGACCTCCCTTAACATTTTCGCTGAGGAAAAATCATCTCCAAATGACGTCAAGAATCTAGCTGTTTATCAGTGATTCGCTAGGTATGGGACACTCTATATATCGATTTCTCTTAATATTTGGCGTAAAAAATTGTTAGAATGGAATAGTCGAAAAATAAATTGCGAGATATTTTATGCTTTATTCTGTCACATTTTGATAAGAAGTATAAAATATCTTCTAATATACTCCTTTTTCGATAATCTTACTTTAATTAATAATTTTCTACATAGAATAATAAAATAAATCATAATGAAACAATATATAAAGGCCTTAACGAGACTCTATATGTTAGTGAAAAACATTTTTTATTGTTAAATAAACAAATTAGATATAAACATTATCTATACGTTTCGACACTTGTGTCTTCTTCAGTCGACTTATATTATAATAACATGCTTTTTTATAGAGCTACAATAATAATACATATAGATTTTGAATTAAACAACAGGAGAAACATCCTCGTTATTCGCATTTTTTCTTCTAAATTGACACATTTGTTTTCAATAATAAGGTGTATAATTACTCCAATATTTTTTTGACCTCTCTTTTTTGGGATTGTAACTATAACGGAAAATATGAGCGATATTATTTAGACGATTAACAGTTAAATAAGCCATTATTAACAAGTCAACATTAATTGAAATTCTATTGTTCACGACAAACAAATAATTTTAAAAAATTATTAATAAATAAATATGATATCCAAATAAGAAACCATGTGTCAATTAAATAAAATTGTAAATTTGAAATATTCATCATTTTTTGTACGCCTCGGAGTCGTTCGCACTACTTATTATCACGTTGCTCGCTGAACTTTCCATACATCATGTACTGTTTTTAAATCAGATCGTGCTTATATATATCGTGTGGTGAGTCAGACCGGAAGAACAATTATTATATGTTACCTTTCATTGAAAACAAATGTGTCAAAATGCGAATAACGAAGATGTTTCTCCGACTGTTATTAATTCGAAATCTATCTTTATTATTTTTGTAGTTCTATATAAGAAAAGCATGTTATAATTTAAGTCGATTGAAGGAGACACAAGAAAGTAACGTATCGATCATATTTATACTTAATTTGTTTATCTAACAATAAAAAATGTTTTTCACCAACATAGAGTCTCGTTAAGGTATTTATGTATTGTTTCATTACTTTTTATGTATACGAGCTTATAAATTCTATTTAACGTTTAGTGAGATAAATCAATTGGCATAAAGAAATGAATAGTTATTTTTTTTAAGTATGCAATTGCACATTTGCAAATTGCACATTTTTTTTTAATCAGAAAAATATTCTTTTCACACTAACTGATTTATCTCGTTATTCTATAAAGAAAATTAGTAAGATTAAATTATCAAAAAATGAATATATCATAAAATATTTCATATGTTTTATTAAAATGGGTCAGAATAAAGTATAAAATATCTCGTAAATTATTCATTTTTCGACTATTTCACTCTAAAAATTTTTTCCGCCAAATATTACAGGGAATAGATTTATGTAAGAAAATTATAGTAGTTTCGTTTAAAAAAGTAATGATGACTTTGAATTTTCAAAAATGCCTCCACCTGGAGGAATAAGACTAGGCTTACAAGATGTGCCCATCGTAATCCGACAATTTTTGTTTCAAACATTTCTTTCGATAAAGCTTAGTTTTCGAGATATTTGGCTTTGTAAGTTAAAATGGGACACCCTGTATGTACATATATAATAAAAATATAATATATACATATATATATTTATTTATAATTTTGTTTATTAATATAAAATTTTATATTAAACTTGATTAAATGCGCGCGCGCGTATGTGTGTGTGTATTAATTCGCGGGGTGTTACATTAGTGCAGGGATTATCGGAATAGAGAAGAGAAAAGTCTATTGTTAAATCATATTTAAAGTGTTTTTGTTGTTTATACATTACTGAGGATAATTTGAAAATGGACTGAAACATTTAACCAATAAATGACTAACAAAAGAAAGAAAAGGATTTATATTTCTATTTGCATTGTCACTTTGCGGTTTGGCTTTTATTATTCTGGTTTTAATTTATTTTTTGACACAATCTTGAGATCTTTTTTTATTTCATTATTTATATTTAAAGATTTCGATTGGTTATTACAATAATATTAAAATAAACAAAAATTTTTGAAAAATTGATTATGTACTATGTATGTGGAAGGAGGGGAAGCTACAGGGTTTATATCGAGTGTGTAAGTGTCGTAAGTATGATCATAGGTCTGTGGTGCGTTAGAATTCAAACCCCGAGCCAGAACCTTTCTCAATTGATTGTTCTGGCGATTTCGCGGCGTGCCTCCCTAGTCAAGTTGTCCATTAAGAATGTGAACACTTAAATATAACAGCAGTGGGAAACAACTTTCGTTAAAAAGTGATTCTTGGATTTTGTGTGATTAGACTTCGCAGTTGATAAGTATTTGATATTAAGGCCCATTTTCTTTCTTAATTTCATAAATTAAGAAGAATAGCGACGATATTATCATCGCCTCGAGACAAATTTCCAGATGTTGAGTGCCTAATGAGAAAGATTTTCATTCTTCTCCTGTTATTCTTCTAACCATCTCCTTATTCTTTATGTAATCCCTGTTAATGTGCAGATATTCTTCAATACAAGCTCTGCATTCATGAGTCATATTTTTACTATTTATTTGTAGCAAAAGGTGCAGCGGATTTGATGATCAGCTAATTCTTTATGTATTATAAACTGTATGGTGCCACGAGCATATACGTTTGTATTCGTCCGGTGTCTTATCGTAACACGTGATGCAGATTTTGTGGCTGGTAATATTTTGATAAAGCTGATTTTCCAATGATATTACGCATCTCTTAATTCCATTAAATATTCGTACATATCAGGATCTATTGGTCTTACTCCATCGATTATTCTTCTCCTTTTATTTCAGAAGTCCGTAAGAGGCGATGATATACTGGCATTTTACTGTAATTTAGTGAGTAAGTGATCATACACCGTGAAAGAAAGAGAGAAGGAAATAAATAGAAAGATATATTCTTTACTTTTATAATCGGACTGTTTTCGAACATACGTCTCGCCTGTCAGAGCAAGTCTGTGGGTATGTACGCCAAGGCGAGATTAAAGGTAGGCTAAATACAATACTATATTTATTCGATGTATCTTATACAAGCGTGGTCGAAGATGACCGTTCGCGAGAGTAGCCGAGAGTTAACTGACTCGTCCACATATTCCAACCTTTTGCAGTCTTCGTAACTTTATATAAATCGGAAAACTCCGCATGTGCCTCGAGGTCGCTCGCGGGTCTGCACTATTGCCTCGAAAAGGTTCTATTCAACGCCACATGTGGAAGACAATACGCTTCCGCCATGTGTGTTGAGTCCATGCAATAGCACGTACCGGCGATCGTAAATCTTGAGTTTTTAGGATGGAAAGGTAGATACAAAAGGGTGAAAGTTGCGACATATGTGGATTCGAGTAATGACGGTTGAGATTTGAATGGTCAGTCGTAGCGCGAGCGCATCGCTACAAGTCTATTTGAGGAATTTGATATCGCTTTATGTTTAGCGGAAGAAAAGAACCATCGAGTCTATAGGATGTAACATTATGATATAACATATAATATTTTCTCAAGGGGTTTATACTATTATCCTTGTGGGCTTAATGTGATATTAGCTAAAAAGGGTTCTTCTTCTTCCCTTCCTCTTTACATTGCTGGGAATACATCCATTGTTATTTTCGTACTCAATTGCGCATGTCCGAATTGCATCAATATGTCTTGCAGGATGTACGATCCTTCATAGTTTTCTTTTTATATTTGAAGTTTGATTAAGGCGACGCCTCTTCTGAAGGGATGGACTATGTTAATCCATTCTTTTCAGTCTTCGACTAGGAGCCTGCTTAGTGCTTTCGGGCCATATGTTAATTCATCCTACTGAGCCCGTATAGGCTAGGCCACAGGCAATAGTTTGCTATGGCAATTCGCGGAATCGATCTTCTAAATAAAATATGTCACTTGTTGGGTACCAGATTGTGCGACCAAAATTTCCAAGGCATATTTTAACCATCTTCATTCTGTAAGGGTTTCGAGATCGACAGGCATAGGGCCATTCCCACGCACGTAGAGAATCGATGGGCATAGGGCCACTTAAAACCACGCGTGCGGACAGTATATAACTCGGTGATACTTTAAGTGCGACGCGTTGCCTCTTCAAGAGGTTCGCGACACTCAAGACGCTGCGTCCCGTCGACCCGGCCTGTGTTTGTTTATGCATCGACGATTTCGGGTGTAGAGTTAGTTAATAATAAAGAGGCAGTTCCACGCCTGCCCTCGAACAGAACGGTTCGACTAAGCTAACCGCAGACGGCCGGCCACCGATGTAAAATCCGCGTTTATGATTAAGCCGTATAATTAAGTTGTAATCTTGATGAATAAACTGCGATTTATCAGCTCGCTATCTTTGACGTGCCCTCCTTACAATTTCCTTATTGAATTTTTTGATCCAATTTCTCCACGAATTGCCCTCCCTTATCGCGATCTCTTCTTCTTCTTTCACATCATCAGGCTATATGTAAGTATTTGGCCCTTCTGGTCATTCGGAAGTCCAATTCTTCTTGTAATTCCTGTAGATCTTTCTCGCTATTTGTCAGTTGTCCCCAGAATAGTAGGGGCGAGATTACTTTGATTATGGTTAATTCTAATTGCGATCTTGTTAGAGTCAATTGCTTCAATGTCACTCGCTGGTTTCCATTTTTATTTTTTCATAAAAAATGTGAAAATTGTTGTTTTAGACTCTTCAATATTAGTTTAAGGATGCAGAGCAAAAGAGAGAAGGAAAAAAAAAGAAATAGAAAAGAAAAAAAGTTTTCCAATTTTTAATTATTATTATTCCTTGAGCTGCAGGGAATAATTCGAAGTTTTTTATGGGAAAAGGGAAGGGGAAGTGGCGTTGCGTTCTCACTTGATTTCGACGTAAATAGCTTGCCCTTTTTTATTTTTTTTCGATATCTAAGACTGGAGGTGTAGATTTGTTGATTAGCAATATATGTATATGTATATACACTACGCAAAACAATTAGGGGAGCGCTTTAAAACTAGCAAAATTTGATGATTTTTAAGAAGCCATATCTCGGCTTAGAGAGGTCGTAGAACAATGTTTTTGGGCGCATTTTAACGGGTGAAGCCTCAACTTTAAAGTGGATAATATAGCATTATTCGTCTCATCGAACTGTTTTTTGTGTGAGGCTTAAAATCAGATGGCGAAAAAACTCTGAAAACTTCTTGACTTTGTAGTTGTCCATGGAAAAAGCAGGGATGGAACCATAAATGCCACCACATTGGCTTTGAAGTAGGAATCCTCCTCTTTAAAATGCCGCAAGAAACATTGCTCTATCATATCTAGGAGCCGAGTTATTGCATTTCAAAGTTATCCCTGCATTTTGCAAGATTTTTAGCAATACCGCCGGCATTCGCGTTATTCAATGTGCACCACGGGGAGGTTGCTCGGTTGGATTTTGCACATCATGTGTATGGTGTATGTGTACGTCAATGTTAAGTGTGTGCGTGATGCGTGCGTGCGTGCGTGTGTATGTGTGTGTGGATATGTGTGGGTGTGTGTGTCAGCAGAGATAAAGATCCCACGGTTCGTCACTCTCGCAGTAGTTAACGACTCCACACACATCCCCACATACACACACCCATACACTCACACTCCCACACCCACCCACCCACACACACACCCACCCATACACACACACACACAGCAGAGGGTTTGGAGTCGTTAACTACCGCGGGAGTGACGAACCGTGGGGTCCTTATCTCTGCTGAAACACACACACACACGCACGCACTTAACATCACGCACACACTTAACATTGACGTACACATACACCATACACATGATGTGCAAAATCCAACCGAGCAACCTCCCCGTGGTGCACATTGAATAACGCGAATGCCGGCGGTATTGCTAAAAATCTTGCAAAATGCAGGGATAACTTTGAAATGCGATAACTCGGCTCCTAGACATGATAGAGCAATGTTTCTTGCGGCATTTTAAAGGGGAGGATTCCTACTTCAAAGTCAATGTGGTGGCATTTATGGTTCCATCCCTGCTTTCTCCATGGACAACTACAAAGTCAAGAAATCTTCAGAGTTTTTTCGCCATCTGATTTTAAGCCTCACACGAAAAACAGTTCGATGAGACGAATAATGCTATATTACCCACTTTAAAGTTGAGGCTTCACCCGTTAAAATGCGCCCAGAAACATTGTTCTACGACCTCTCTAAGCCGAGATATGGCTTCTTAAAAATCATCAAATTTTGCTAGTTTTAAAGCGCTCTCCTAATTGTTTTGCGTAGTATATACATACAGGCTGTCTGGAAAGGTAAGGTCAATCAAATAGGTGGTGAAAGAGGAGCATGAGTAGAACACATAATGTAAATAAAATTTTTTTGTATTTGCTATGGTTTAGAAAATACAGCGCTTTATGGGGGTGCATAAAAAGTGTTGAAACCCCTTAATATTTCTAAAAGTACGCATTTTCGAGAAAAATGTTTTATACAAAAATTGTAGGGTTTTAAGTGAAGCATTACACAGAAAAATTAGTATGACCTTGAATAGCGCTCTCAAGGTCACGTAAAGATAACCTAGAAATTTTTAATGGGTACCCTCAGTTTTTATTGCATATTATTGTAGCTTATCCCGAGGACTTTCCAAAACAGTATAATGAAATACGTTTTTGTTAGGTACTTTTTGTAATAAATAAAGTGTTGTGTGCCTCGAACAAGGCACTGGGGTTGCGCCGAATTAAGGATGGGGATCCTCGGGTCGACCAGGACTTCGTAGGAAGTTAGGAGGGTTACATTCTGTTCTCTTCTCTTTAAATTACACTTTTATTGCGAATTAAATATGGTTTCACTTTATTTCTCGTCCTTTCTTTAATTATATATATATTCGCGTAACATTCGATGTTTGGCTAACGAGCGTTTATTAGTAATTCTTCTTAATGATTCAGATTTTTATTAGTGAGTCTCGTCCTGATGTTCCGGATTCTTATTAGCGACCACGTCTTGATGTTTAGGAATTGTATTCGAGACTGCCTTCGCGGGCGGGCTCTCCGTCTTATATCTTCTTTTGTTCTTTGATTTTCAACGGGCGAGGCCCTTGGAAACAAGTCCCCGATTGGTTAACAATACTCACGCGTTTTTGGTCTAATTGCAAGCGAAGCAGGTCGAAGTCCCTGGCCTTCGCTTGCAGCTCGCGATTTCCGTGCTTCGTGCGTATTTCGCTGCGTTAGCATTTTCGTTCGACGAGCGTTTGGCGAGAGCGCTCGTTTATAAGTAAAAATGTTTTATAATATTATTATTCCTAATAACTACTGGTTATAGTTCGGGCTATAACATCCCTCCCCCGTAAAAAAAAGAAAAACGGAGGTAAGAAGTTTTTCGCTTCCTTTCTTATCTTACGTTAAAATTATTTCTAATGTTACTTACAATTATAATTCCCGTTTACAATGTAGTTTTATAATCGTGTCTTATTTCTAAAATCTAGTACTTTGGCTTCTTCTTAATATTGATCTTGGTACGCCAAAGTCATCGACTATCCTAACTGATGGTCGTCTTTTGTTTTTATTTCTTTGTCGTATTATTATCCAAAATACTATAATGGTTATTATAATTAATATTATTATTATTCCGCTAGATGTCATCGGATAGATAAATTGTTTCGTTGCGTAGAAGTTTTGTTCGTTGTTTTGTAAGTCGTTATCTATGTCTGTCAATTTGGCTTTGAGGTTTATTAATTCTAAACGATGTTGTGAGATATTTTCTAGCGTGTCTTCGTTATGTCTTGTTATATTTCCGTCTCCTGGAATTGTTATATTGATACTAGGTAGAAAGGTTTCTAGAACGGTTTCGTATGTTTTTTCTTCTGTTTCTATTATTGTGTCTGGTGTTGTCAGTTTACAATTTCCGTTTAGCGTAATTTCGCCGGTATTTCTTATTATTTTATTTTCGAGCTGACCGTCACATTGTATGGTTATCGTTTGTTCGGCGTCCGTCGAGTATAACCAGGTGTGCTCTTGGTGTAATGCTATCCATAACATGTGGGTTGAGACGTAGTGTCTTACATTACATTTGCTCTGATAATGTTGTCGCTGCGTATACATTTGAATTTCGCATGGTGCGTCTAAATCTACGCGGTGTACAGGTGAATTGCGTTTACATACATATTGTGTATTAATTTTATTACAGTTTCGTAATTCGCTTTCCGTCATTGTCGCATACGTTAATTTTTCTTTATCTATAACAATTATTTGATTATCTATTTTGATATAAATGTATACATTATTATAGGATGGTGTGGGGAATTTTATTACTTTTACAATATTATAGGTCGGTTGCGCAATTAAAGGGAAACGCAAAATAGTATATATTGTTGTCGGATCACAGTATGCTGTTATCGCGGTGTTTTTTTCTATCGCTGACCAGTCGTCTGTGCGGACTTTAAAAGGAAAATATAATCCTTCAGGCAGTTGCGCTGCCGCTTCTTTTAAATGAATTACAATGTCATTAATTGGCATTAATTTAGGGTGCATTTCGCCTTTTCGTATATATGTTAAATATTCCATTATATTTTCTGCGTCCTTTACTAATTCGCTTATAATTGAATCTATGGCCCTGAAATGGTCACGTATTTCCTCTAAAGAAATAGATTCGGTTATGGTTTTTCGCAATATTTTTTCGTTCAATTATATTTTCTAATTTATCTAAATGCGCTACAGTAGCATTTACTAATTTTAATTGGTTTCTAATCGCGTGTTCTGTTACTTGTCGATTATTTTCTAATAATTCTAGCTGTTCGTTTATGCGTTTTTCGTCATTTGCGTCCATGGTCCCGAATAATGTTTTCGCTATTGAGCCTATTCCGTCTATTAGTCCTCGACGTTTGTTTATAGGTCTTTTGTATATAGTGTTGATTTGATTCATTATGTTATTCAAATATTTTAATTTTCGTTTCGCGATATTATTTGAATTGATACATATGTTCTTATAATAAGGGAGTCGCAAAATAGTTGAAACGCACATTGCTTCTGTTTGTTTTAGAAAACTTTTTATTTGTTCCTGTCTGTAGTTTAGGGGTGCTAGGTCTAATTTTACTACTAATTTCCATGTTTTCTTGGAATAGTGTAGTTGACCAATTTGCTCAAAGTATATCCCTGGGCTATGCTTGAATTCCGTTATTTTATACGGTCGATTCTTCTCGTGTTGATTCGCGGATGCTGCAGCGTTGCAGATTAAGAGTGTGAGTGTCCTGTAATAATATATTAAGTGTTTATTTTATCTTTAATGGTATTGCTTTGGTTCGCAACTTTTATCAGGTGAGAAAGGTGTTAGTTTCATATGTGACTCTTGAGTTCTGGGGTGCTCTGCATCTCATCGTTTAGTCTTATGACAACTTTTGTGCCGGTTGGATATAGATATTAAAAAACAAAATTCTTTTTAATAAAAAAAAATGTTCAGTGACGGCATGTTTTTCTATTGTTTGGGGTGTGATGAGGTCACGCCCTGGTGGGAGCCTACGTACTCCGCATGTGTACGTGCACGTGTCGTGCGTCGCTCGCCTGTGGTGGGGCCGGAACTACCGGCCACCCGTTTGGGGCGGGCCCATGCAACTATCCGCCGGGCTGCGAGCACCCCGTTTTCTTTGCGGGTGTCCGTGGACATTTCCACGGGGGTACGCACTGTACAGGAGATAGTGCCTGTGCCTCCGGAGGAGGCCTTCCTGATTCCGGTTTACCGGATCTTGTTGGAGGCCCAACAACAAGGGCGCTACCCGTACGGTCGTGATGCTTGCGAGGCGGATGATGATTGAGTAAGTATTAGTTTTCTATAAATAGTTTTAGTCTATTCGTATGCATGCGCACTGCTTTTCTTCCCTTTTTAATTGTGTAGTTTACGTCGGAATTCTTTTCGGTTATTACGGTCCTGCCCATAGTGCATCTAATTTTTTCGATCGTCGGAGCGTTTCGTCGTATACTAGTACTTTGTTGCCTATCTTAAATTTTGTTTCTTTCGTGGATTTATCGTAGTACCCTTTGGCTTTTATTTTTTCTTCTTTAATATTTTCTTTCGCGAGTTGGTTTGACGCCCGCATTCTTTCTTTTAATTCTTGTGAGTAGTCGTCGTAACTATACGTTAGTTTAAGCGGTCTCGCTAGGGCTGTCGATAGGTCCGCTTGATGTCCGTATACTAATTCGAAAGGTGTATGCCCCGTAGCCGTGTGTGGGGTCGTGTTAAACGTAAACATTGCGTAGGGAATCCACTCGTCCCAATCTGTTTGGTCGGCATTTATATAGTGTCTTAAATATTCGGCTAACGTACAGTGTGAACGCTCTAATGCTTCGTTGCTTTCGGGGTGATAAGCTGTTGTCTGAATTTTCGATTTTAAGTAATTTGCACGTATTCTTAAATATTTCACTTACAAAATTTGTTCCTTGGTCGGTTAGAATTTTTTCGGGAATCCCGTATTCGAAAATTATTTTTGTGGCGAATTCTTTCGCGATCGTGTTAGCTTCTTGGTTTGCGATCGGTATCGCTTTGCTAAATTTGGTTAAATTGTCTTGGAAAGTTAGTAAATATTTATTTCCGTTATTAGTAATTGTTAACGGTCCGACTATATCTAACGCGCATTTTTCGAATGGTTTACTCGGTGTGTCCGTAATAATGAGGGGTGCTTTTACTCGTCGCGATAATTTATTTTTCTGGCAGGATTCGCATTTCGAGATATATTTTTCGATGTCTCTTGTTAATCCTGGCCACTTATGTTTTAATCGAATTCTTTTTATTGTACGTTCGATTCCCTGATGTCCTCCTGTGGGTGCATCGTGATATTCGTAGAGTATTTGTTGTTTCTCCTCTTCGGTATATACTCTTGCGTTATCGGTGAGTTTTTCTTCTCCCTCTTCTTCCTCTTCTTCTACTTTGAAGATTTCTCTCTTTCTTCTCTCGCTTGCATCTCGAGTTACGTGTCGGCTTAGGGCGTCGGCATTCGCGTTTGCTCGTCCGGCCTTGTGAATTATCTCGTAATCGTATTCTTCTAATTTCAATCTCCAGCGGATGAGTCTTGATCCGCGATCCGTGATGTTAAATAGCCAAATTAGAGGTTTATGGTCGGTTATTATTTTAAATAGTGTTCCATAGACATATGGTCGAAAATGTTTAACTGCCCATACAATTGCTAACAATTCTTTTTCGGTCGTATTATAATTCTGCTCTGCCCGAGATAACACTCGGCTGCCGTAAGCGATAGGTCGGTCATTGCCTACCGGTCCCTGTGACAGCACGGCTCCGATTGCGTAGTCGGAGGCATCGGTTGTCACGTTGAATTCTTCGATGAAGTCCGGATATTTTAACACTGGCGCGGTCATTAATTTTTCTTTTAGGGTGTCGAACGCGATTTGTTGTTCGTTTCCCCATACAAAAACTTCCGTCTTTTTTGTTAGTTTTGTTAACGGTTTCGCGATTCGCGAGAAATCTTCAATGAATTTGCGATAGTAGCCCGCTAGTCCGATAAACGATTGTATGTCTTTTATTTTTTGTGGCGTCGGAAAATTTTTTACCGCGTCTAGTTTCGACGGATCGGGTAATATGCCGTTCTCGGAAATAATATGCCCTAAGTATATTACTTCTTTACGTAAAAATTCGCACTTTTCTGGTTGCAATTTTAAATTATGTTTTCGTAATCTCTGTAGTACTTCCACGAGTCTTTGGTTATGATCCTCTAAGCTGGATCCGTATATTACGATGTCGTCGAGATAAACGAGACATCTGAGCCCTTGTATCCCTGTTAGTACCGAATTCATTAATCGTTGGAAGGTCGCAGGCGCGTTTTTTAATCCAAACGGCATTCGGTTGAACTCGTAGTGTCCATAGGGGGTTGAAAAGGCGGTTTTATTTTTATCGCGCTCGGCCATCGGTATCTGGTGATATCCTGATGCTAGATCAAGCGTCGTAAAATATTTGGCGTTCCCTAACTGGTCCAATATATCGGTAATATTAGGCAGAGGAAATGAGTCGCCTATAGTTAAATCGTTAACTTTCCGGAAGTTTACTACTACCCTGAGTCTTTGTTTTCCTGACGCATCGGCTTTTTTCGGCACTACTAATAATGGAGCATTCCATTGACTCATGCTTGTTCTAATAATTTGGTCTTTTAGCATTCCTTGCACTTGCTTATTTACTTCTGCTTTATGCTTCTCGGGAAGGCGGTATGGTCTTACGTTGACGGGCGAGGTGTCGGCGCGCGTGTTTATCTCGTGCTTTATCGTCGCGGTGCATGTCAGTGGTTCTTCATTTAAATGAAATATATCGCTATATTCTTCGCATATCCGTTGTACTGAGCGTTTTTCTTCGACGTTTAGATGATCCGTGCGTAATAATTGTCAGATTCGTTCGTCGCGCGTTGACGAGTTAGTCATGATGAGTGTCGCCCGTGTGTATCGTGTATACTTTGTGTGCGTTATCTTCACATATGTCTTCTACGGTTACGAGCGGCGTACTAATCTCTACGGTCTCGTCGGTCGTATTAATTATACTGACGGGGCACACAAAATTTTTTGGTTCTACCAGGCATCATCCGATATATATATTCCCGGTGCTGTTTCTTCGGCCTTTATCACGCCTATCTTATTACGATTCGTTGCCGCTTGTATTATCGTTTCGCTACGCGGTTTTAATTGAATTTTATTGTACGGTCATAATTTTAATACGGCGTTTCCTATTTGAATCTCCTGTTTTTTGTAATCGCACGTGACTTGTTGTTTTTGTAGAAAATCGATTCCTATGATCCCTTCGTATTCCATTGGGAAGTCGTCCTTTACGACATAAATCGCGTGTTTGATTTTTCGGCTGCCTAGATCGATAGCCGCGTAGAATTTTCCTATTGTTCGCGCTTTATGCCCGGTTATGCCGATCAAAGTAATTTTGTCGTTGTATATCTCGGTTTCACCTTTCAGATGTTTAACTTTTATTAAAGAGACAGTAGCTCCAGAATCGTAGAGCATGTTAATCTTGCCGTTCTTTACTTCGCGTATAGGTAGAGTTATTAAATTCAGGCTCGCTGCTCCACGAGGCGTCTGTCGCACGTGAGTCACCTGCTATTCTATCGCGCGTGTCTTTTTATTCTTTTCTTCTTGCCGTTCTTCCTCGTCACTGCTATACTCGGATTCGGTATCTCTTTTTCGCGATTGCGGTTTCTTACGGTTTTCAATTTTATTTATGTTTCGCGATTTTTTATTATCGGTTCCCTTATCGTGGTCCGGTGTATTTGTTTTCGGCCTTCCATTTAGAGTCCAACACTCGTCGCGATTATGTCCGCGTTTTTTGCAATAATTGCAGAATTTCTCTACGGTATTTGCGTGAGGGGGCTTGTCCGGTTTTGGGAACGCGTATTTACTGCTGCGGCAATCGCGTCCGTAATGTCCCGATTTTCCGCATTTATAACATTGCGTGGTTTTATGTTGACCTTGTCGCGGTTGTTGCCCAGTTTTGCTTTGCGATACATTTGTCATTCGCGATGCGTTAGATCCTATTAACTTTTCTTCTGCGGTTGCGCCCGTTATCGCTTCTTGGAGTGTTGTGTATCGTTGTGATCGCACGAGTATTTTCAATTCGTTACGTAACCCGAATTGGAAATTTAGTAATGCTTGGCTTTGTATGGTTTCTAAAATAGCACGCTTATAGGTGCTCGAAGCTTTTCTCCCTCAATCATTGAGCTATATAATTTCCTGGCAAGTTTGTCGACGCGTTGTCCGAAACTCTGTGCCGGTTCGTTAAAGTTTTGCTTGAGCGAATTGAACTCGATTTGTAAATGCGCTGTACTCCGCTTACTTTGATAAGAATTTTCTAGTTGATCTTTCAATTCTTCGAACGTTTGAATGTCTCGTGTCTCGAAATCTTGCATGGCCTTTCCCCGTAATTTAGTAAATAATATTCCTTGAATTAACGCTTCCTCGTCATCGGGGTGAATATTTTTAATTACGTACGTACGTAGGAGTTTAAAAATTCTTGTAATCGGGTTCGCGTTGTGCCGTCGAACTCCGGTATCATTATTCGCGCCTCCTTTAGTGACATGTACCGTTGTGATGCATTCCGCCGATTTCGGATGTCACGCTCGGTTCGTCCGTAAGTCATACGAGGCTCGTGCTCTTCGTCCGAATCTCGATCATAAGCGCGTTCGCGGGATCTAATCTGCCTATTGTAGCGTCTATCCGCTTCCTGTTCGCGTAGATTCCGTCGATCTCCTGCGTCTCGATTGCGAGGGTAGTCGCGGTGATCACGTTGATTATTTCTGTCTCGCTCGGGAGTGAGTTCGCGTAAATCTTGCCGACTGTCGCATCTCTCTTCCGCATCTTGATTACGGGTGTGTTCACGGAGATGTCGATTATCGCGGTGCCTATTTGCATCCCGTTTGCGTGCGCGTTCGCGGGAGCTTTGACGACTGTCGTCTGATATCTCTCCGCGTGACCTCCAATCGTACATTTTATTTATTTCTGTCATCATTTCGATTCGTAAGTCTCGTAGGCCTTGTAATACGTCGCGCATCAAAGGATTTTCCTCGTTCGCGTTGTTTTCGGCGGGTATCCTATGTTCGGCGGGTGTTCTGTGTACGTCGACTTCTACGCGATGTACGTTTTCGCGCTCTATAGTTTCGCGTAGGCCACCAATTTCGCGGTCCACAGCACCCACGGATACGTCCGCTACACCATTTGGTGGAGTGTGCATTACCGACATGTTATCTTCGTTAGAGTCAAAATCGCTACTATCGTACGTAGTTGACCATCCGCTTTTCTGTGACGCGTTGCTAGGGGTTTTGCTTGCGCGTATTTTAATTTCTTTTATATTTTTGTTATTACCGTCTGTTCGCGTCTTTAGTATATTTTCGTCAAAGCTATCGAAGGGGAACTCGCGCTTAACAATGACGTTCGCGGGTAATTCGTTTTCGCTTTCGCTTGAATATTCGTTCTCTAATTTTCTACGAACTCGCTCGAGTCTTTCTACAGTTAAGGGAACGCTTGAATCGCTCGTTTGGCTGAGTCGCTATGTAGCCAAGATTTATTCGCTATCGGTTTCGGGGATGTCTTGTTCCCTTCCGACATTCACGCAGAAATATTATAAGGATCGGACTTACAGTATTACGGTTCGCATCGTTACGCTCTTTATCGCTCGGTACGGCTTGGTTGCTGCTGCTGCAACTCGATCGCTCGTGGGCTGATAACGGCTGGCAGCTCGGTGCTCGTGATTGATACGGCAGGTCGTCGCTCGGTGATGATGCGTTGTCCGTGAGATTGTCGCAGGTCGGCGTTGTCCTTGGGACGTTGGCGATCCTACTCGGTTCTCAGCTGCTTGCTTATCGCTCTTCGTATTGCTTGCGTTGTCCGTTCTTCACTTTCACTGCACTGTGGCTTCTGCTTATTTCCGTCAGCTGTTTTTCTAACTGACGTGCCTGCTTCCACACGTTGTGTATGTGTGTATTGCGGGTCTTATTTTTTAGTATGCTGCTTTCTGTGTTGTCCGTCGATTATTTCGACGTGCCTGATTTTTCTAATACTTTTGTATTGTTTTCAGGTCTTCAGGTTCCTGCTGGTCCTGGCGGTCCGTCGGCGCAATCCCACCGCTGCCACCAATTTGTTGTGTGCCTCGTACAAGGCACTGGGGTTGCGTCGAATTAAGGATGGGGATCCTCGGGTCGACCAGGACTTCGTAGGAAGTTAGGAGGGTTACACTCTGTTCTCTTCTCTTTAAATACACTTTTATTGCGAATTAAATATGGTTTCACTTTATTTCTCATCCTTTCTTTAATTATATATATATTCGCGTAACATTCAATGTTTGGCTAACGAGCGTTTATTAGTAATTCTTCTTAATGATTCAGATTTTTATTAGTGAGTCTCGTCCTGATGTTCCGGATTCTTATTAACGACCACGTCTTGATGTTTAGGAATTGTATTCGAGACTGCCTTCGCGGACGGGCTCTCCGTCTTATATCTTCTTTTGTTCTTTGATTTTCAACGGGCGAGGCCCTTGGAAAGTCCCCGATTGGTTAACAATACTCACGCGTTTTTGGTCTAATTGCAAGCGAAGCAGGTCGAAGTCCCTGGCCTTCGCTTGCAGCTCGCGATTTCCGTGCTTCGTGCGTATTTCGCTGCGTTAGCATTTTCGTTCGACGAGCGTTTGGCGAGAGGGCTCGTTTATAAGTAAAAATGTTTTATAATATTATTATTCCTAATAACTACTGTTTATAGTTCGGGCTATAACAAAAGCTACAATAATATGCAATAAAAACTGAAAATACCCATTAAAAATTTCTAGGTTATCTTTACGTGATCTTGAGAACGCTATTCAAGATCATACTAATTTTTCTGTGTAATGCTTCACTTAAAACCCTACAATTTTTGTATAAAACATTTTTCTCGAAAAATGCGTACTTTTCGAAATATTAAGAGGTTTCAACACTTTTTATGCACCCCCATAAAGCGCTGTATTTTCTAAACCATAGCAAATACGAAAAAATTTTATTTACATTATGTGTTCTACTCATGCTCCTCTTTCACCTCCTATTCGACTGACCTTACCTTTCCAGACACCCTGTATATATACATACATATATGTTTTTTCTCATTTATTTCCTCGTTCAGTTATAAAATAAAAATAATAAAATAAAATTGGGGAGTTGTGAAGGATTTCATGGATTGCTCCGGTAGTCTGGGGAATCCAAGATGATTTCGGAAGAGGGAGAAGAAAGAGAAGAGATCACGGATTGCTCCGCTAATGCGGGGAATCCAGAGTGATTTCAAGAGAGAAAGAGAAATCACGAATTGCTCCGCTAATGCGGAGAATCCAGAATGATTTCAGGAGAGAGAGAAAGAAAAAATCACGAATTGCTCCGATAATGCGGAGAATCCAGAGTGATTTCAGGAGAGAGAGAAGAAGAGAGGGAGAGGGTTCAAAATGTTCATTCGAGATAAATAATTATTCTTTTGAAAAATAGATAAGTATTTGGAAATAATAATTAATTGTATTTTAAGAATCCAAGAATTATATTTAAAAAACCCTTTTATTTATATACCTATACATATACTAGACCGAGTGGGAAATGTACTATTATTAGAAACACTATCAGGTTCATATGGCAGATAAGCATCAAAATGGCCACAGGAAAGATTTTGCGTAAAACGTAACTGTTCTACAGGGTTACCTTACCGAATTTTGCATAAAGTTCACCATTACGATAAACTTTGAAAACTAATTCGAAAAGTTGTCCAGCCACTGTCAACTCGCATAAACCACCATGAGTATGAAGTCGACATGTCAAAGTATGCATCTGCACTCGCATAGTTGTTACCATCACTGTCGTGGGACATAGAGAATTCATCCCAGTTTTCAACGACATGATCAACTATTTGTTCACGTACCTCCTACCTAGATTTTGACTGCCATACATAAGGTAAGATAGCGCCCGGAATAGGCACGCTCCATCGCCTACAATTGGTATGACTGTTTGTGGTGTCATTTACATTTAAATTTTCAATTTGCATATTGAATTTTTTTTATCCAGAAGAAGAAAAAGAAATAAAGCAGGTCAATATATTATTTTCTGTGAATATATTATTCTTATATTTATAAATAAAAAACTAAGGATATCTATATAGAAAGAATAATTTAAATCTGTTCGAAATTACAAGAAATAATTTTAATTGAAGCCATCCGCTTTAATTTAGTTCGGTTATTTTGAATTTTTCGATAAAATACATAGGCGAAAGTTCACCTAAATAGAAAACACGCAGGTCATAAATTATCGAGTATAAATAAAATGTCAATTATAACAATAAACACGTAACAGATACCGCACTGACAAGTAACACTACCCAACTGATACTCACCGATTTGAATGAAACTTAACATACTTATTAAACACCGAAAAATATTAAATACGTGTTTTTTTGTTACGGCTAAACACGCTTTTTAGGGGTAGAAAGCACCCCTCAACCCCTGGAGGTGGAAACAGTTATGGCTAATTATTTCTGAAACGATACATTTTCTGAAAAAAGTGCTTAGGACCAAAGTTGTAGAGTTCAAAGTGATGCACTTGATGGCGACCTTGAAGTCGACCTTGAGGTCGATTTTCAAGGTCAATTAAATTTGGAAATAATTAGCCGTTGCCAGACTTTGACCACATTCTGTATCTATAATCAGTAATTTTATGCGTTGACTCTAAATCTGTCTTCAGAATTGATTTGTTGCGTTATTTTCCTAAAAAAAGAAAAAAAACCTGACGTAATGGGAAAATAGGCGCAAATTTATAGAAAAAATAAGGAGAAAAAAATTTTGTAAATAACTTCAGAATAGAAGTAAAGATAAGAAAACATAAAATGTCACTCTAATTATAAGTTAAACATTACCTTCATGCTATATTAGAAATTTTCAAATTTTTTAAAATTTTTATTGCTACTCTGGAGTTATCCACAATATCTTTTACTCTTTATTTTGTATTAGGATTTCATTCGGACATATGATTTTTTATTATTTTTCAATTATTATTTTCCCGACTGTCGTTGAGCAAGTATTTTCCAAAATTACTTCTTGATCACTTATTTGCTATGAGCTATCTTGCTCGTGAATTTCGTTCGAATATACCTTCAATTATCATTTTCACATCTGTACTTGGGCGAGTGTTCATTGTTTATAGTTTTACGTCAATTGTTCTTACGACTGCTGTTTCTCGTGAATGTTTTCAAAATTCTTTCGGAAAATATTTACTGCAAGTACTTTTCCATCATTTGTTCCCACGACTATTTTTTGTGTTAATTTCATTTAGGCTTACAATCATAAACTCTGCTTTCTATGAATTTACTTTGAATCTCTGTTATAATATTATTAAAGCATTGTTAATCTGTAAAATTTTATAATGTCATTAAACCCAAAAAATATTTTAAAGTTATTATGCCTCACTTTCGAGGACCCAGTGTACAATATAGAATCTAGAATAACAGATGAAGAAAGATCATTCGCTTCTCAACTTGCAGATTTGATAAAAGACGCTATCAATTTTGATATATTTAAAGAGACTTATGATACTTTGAACTGTACTGATGCTAGTGTGATTCCTGATGCTGTTTTAGTTGAAGACAATCCAGAAGATGTTTCGGAAGTTATGCAAGACGATACAAAATTCAGAGAAATTGTAGACATTGATTATAAGAAGAGAGTAATTGAATTTTGGCGATCTGGACAAAAGAAAAGAAGGAATATAGAATCAGTTAAAAACCGATTTAAGAAAGTTATAAATGTAACACAATTGTACCGATGGGAAGCACAAGTTGCTGAGGGTGGGTCAAGGACTGATAAATTGTTATATATCTCTCAATACGTTCTAGAACAATTTGACAGTGCATCTGATCGAAATCTACCCATTCACGATTTAGATCTAAAGAGATGGGCCTTGAAAGCAAGACAGGTAGTTCATTTGCCTTCTCCATTATTTACGGCTTCATCAAAATGGATACACAACTTTAAAATACAACATGATATTGTTTCAAGAAAAATAAATAAATTCGTGACACAAGCGCATATTTTAAATAAAGCAGAACTATTGGAACAATCTTCCAATTATGTGAGTCAAGTTAAACTAGAGATAGGCTTGCTAGGAACAGCAAACGTTTACAATTCAGATCAATCAGGGTTCAATTTGGAAACACATGCTGGTCGTACATTAGCCTCAAAGGGTTCTTTGAAAGTGGAGTGTCTTGCTCAATCTTTGAATTTCTTGACTCACAGTTACACAATCCAACCTTTAATATCTGCCGATGGTATCTTGAAATCCCCCTTATTAATAGTTCTGCAAGTGGACTTCCGTTTCCGGTGCGTTGGAGTGAGACACGTGGGGAATAGGTGTGTGTGTTGAGAGGAGTTTTTGAAGAGGTTAAAGAGGGAAGGGAGGAGCGAGAGTGGTGTGAGGTAAGAGTGGAGGTGCTGGAGAGTGAGGAGAGAGTGGAGGGTGCGAGAATAGAGAGAGAGAAAGCAGGGTGAGGAGGCTAAAGTCGAGAGAGAATAGTGACAGTTAGGCAGGGAGTAGGAAGTATATAGAGAAGGGCACGCGGCAATGGTAGAAAGTTACTAGAGTTACTAGAGTGGAACTAGGGGAGAGCAGAGAGTAAGTAAGGAGATAGAGAGGAAACAGGATAGGAGAAAAGGATAGCATAGGGGAGAAGATACAAGGATTAGAGAGTTAGAGGGAAATGAGTAGCGGAAAGAAAGAGGGAAACAAGGGAGGTGAAGGTGGAGGGATGAGAGGGAGAAAAGAAAAAGAAAGGAGCGGAAGTTTAGGGAATATAGAGGAGATTTGGAAAAGAAAAAGGGAGATAATGGAAAAAAGCGTAGAAGAGGAGAAGGAGGCGTTCAAGAGGAGCAACAGGGTGGCCAGATCGCCGGAAAAAGGGGAGGGGGGAGATAGGGAGGATGATAAAAGAAATGAGGGAGGAAATAATGGAGGGGATGGAGGAAATAAGGGAAGAGATAAAGGGGCAGGGAGATAGAATAAAAGCGGAGATGGAAGAATTAAGGAGAGAGTGCAAGGAGCAGATGGAGGAATGGGGAAGAGAGAAGAGAGAATTGAGGAGGGATATGGAAAGCATGAGGAAGAGAATGGAGGGGCTGGAAAAGACGATGGAGGGGTGGAAAATAGGAAGGGACAGAAGAGGGGGTAGGCGTAGGAAAGGGAATGGAAAAGAGGGTAGGGGAAATAGAGAGGAAATGGGAGGTAATGGAAAAAGAGGAAAAGAGGAGGAATATTGTGATAAGAGGGCTGGAGGTAAAGGAAGGAAAGAGGAGAGAGGGGGCAGAAAAGCTGATGGAGAAGATAGAAGCAAAAGTGAAGATAGTGAAGATTAGGAAGATAGGAGAGGATAGAGAGAAGGGGAGGGAGATGGTGGTGGCGGAGCTAGAGAGGGAGGAGCAAAAGTGGGAGGTAATGGAGAAGAAAAGAAGGTTAAGGGGCAGAAAAGAAAGGATTGGAGCGGATTTAACTTGGAGGGAAAGAAAGATAAGAGGGAAGCTGGGAGAGATTGCAAGGATGGAAGTGAGGAAGGGGGAAAGGGCATGGGTAGGAAACGGGAGGATAAGAATAGGAGATAAATGGTGGAGATGGGATGAGGAGGAGGAGGTATTGAAGGATGAAAGAGGGAATATAAGAAGAGAGGAAGCGGGGGAAGAGGGGTGACAGAAAGGGAGAGGGGGGAAATAGAGGGAAGCAAGGAGAGGACGAGAGAGGGGGGAAGAGGAGGATGGAAGATGGTGTTTTGGAATATAGCGGGAATAGGGAATAAGGATAAGGATTTTTGGAAGGGGCTAGAAGAATGGGAGGTAATAGTGCTGGCAGAAACATGGCTAGAGGAAAAGGATTGGAAGAAAGCCAAAAGGAACTTACCGAAAGGGTATATATGGGAGGCACAATGGGCGAGTAGAAAGAGTAAGAAAGGAAGAGCGATAGGAGGAATGATGATGGGAGTCAGAAAAGAGATAACAGAGAAGGGAGTAAAGATAGAAAAGGAAAGGGAGGGATTTATGGTGGGGAGAGTCAAAGCGGGGGGGAGAAATGGAAGATAGTGGGGGTATATGTAAGAGAGGGAATGGAAAAAGCGGTAAAGGAAATGGAGCAGTGGATGGAGGATAAGGAAGAAGGAGTGCACACAATTATAGGGAGGGATTTTAACGCGAGGACAGGAAGAGAAGGGAAAAGAGTGAGAGGAGAGGAGAGGACAGAAGAGGAGGAAGAGGGGGAAGGTAAGAGAAGATCAAAAGATAGGGTAACGAATGCAGAGGGAAGGAAATTGTGTAAGTTTATAGAAGAAAGGGGATGGAGCATATTAAACGGTAATATAAGAGGGGATGAGGAAGGGGAATGGACATTTACGGGGGGAAGAGGGAATACGGTAATAGATTACGTGATAGGGAATGAAGATAGTAGGGAAAGAGTGAGGAGACTAAGAGTGAGGGACAAGGTAGACTCGGATCATCATCCAATAGAGACAGAAGTGGAAGGGAAGAAGGAGAGAGAGAGGGGAAGGCAACAAGGGGGAGCGGGGAGAGGGATGTGGAATGAAGAAGGATGCGGAATATTGAGAGAGAAAGTGGGAGAAATGGGAAAGGGAGAGGAGGAAATAGAAAGAGAATGGGAAAGAGTGGAGGGGAAACTAAGGGAGGCGATGAGAGAAACAGAGAGGGAGATGAGGAGAAGGAAAAAGAAAGAGAGGAAGGGATGGTGGGATGAAGAATGTGAGGGGGAGAAAAAGAAGGTAAGAAAGGAGCTGAGGAAGTGGAGGAGAGAAGGGGGAGAGGGGGAGGAATACAAGAAGAGGAGGATGGAATACAAGAAGTTATGTGAGATGAAGAAGAAGGAGGAGAATGAGAAATGGGAAAGAAAGGCAGCAGAGGTGAAAAGGGAGGCAGAGGTATGGGAGATAGTGAATAGAGAAAGGAGAAGGAGGGAGGGTATAAGTGAGGAGATTGGGATGGAGGAATGGAGAGGATACTTTATGAAGTTATTGGGAGGGGTAGAGGAGAGAGTGGTAAGAGAGATGGAAGAGGGATGGGTAGAGGGGGAAGAAGAGGAGGAAGAAGAAGAAAAGATTGGGAAAAATGAGTGGAGGGAGGCAATTAAGAGGCTGAAGGAGGGAAAGGCGGCAGGGATAGATGAGATTCCGAATGAGTTGTGGAAATATGGAGGAGGGAATTTGGAGGAATGGGCATTAGAATTTGGTAACAGGATATGGAGGGGAGAGGGATGGCCGGAGAGATGGAGAGAGGGAGTAATAGTGCCGATAATAAAGAAAGGAGAAGGGAGGGAGGTGGAGGATTATAAAGGGGTAACGCTGATGCCGACGATATACAAAATATATACGATGGTGTTGGCGGAAAGGATAAGAAAGGAGATGGAGGAGAAAGGAATAGTGCCGAAGAACCAAACGGGATTTAGAAAGGGAATGGGGACGATAGATAATATATATGTGTTGAATTATGTGATAAGCAGGCAATTGGAAAAGAAGGGGGGGAAATGGCGGTAATGTTCGTGGATTTAAAGGCGGCATTTGATTCGGTGGATAGAGGGAAGTTAGGGGAGGCAATGAGGGAGAGAGGGATAAGGAAAGGGTTAAGAAGAAGAGTGGAGGAGATAATGAGGGAGACGAGGTGCAGAGTAAAGGTGGGTGGAGAATTAGGGGAGGAATTTTGGACGGGTAAAGGTGTGAGGCAGGGATGCCCATTGAGCCCACTGTTATTTAATATTCTAATGGCAGATTTGGAGGAGAAAATGGGGAAAGTTAAAAGGGGAGGGATAAAGATAGGAGGAGAGAGGATATACACGTTAGCGTACGCGGATGATATGATGTTGATGGCGGAAGATGAAGAGGAATTGAGAGGGATGATAGAAAGACTGGAGGGATATTTGGAACACAAGAAGTTGGAGCTTAATGCGAAGAAAACGAAGATAATGAGGTTTAGAAGAGGAGGGGGAAGATGGAAGAAAAGAGAATGGAGGTAAAAAGGAGAAAAGGTGGAAGAGGTGAAGGAGTGCAGAGGAACGGAAGGCAGGAAGGGCAAGTGAAAGAAAGAATAAGAAGGGCGGCAGTAGTCATGGGGCAGATGTGGGGAATAGGGAAGAGAAGATTTGGCAAGGATTGGGGGAGAAGATTATGGTTATTTGATAGGTTGGTATGGACGGTATTGAGTTATGGGGTGGAGATATGGGATGGAAGGAGAGAGAGGGAATGGAAAGGTTAGAGGAAAGATTCCTAAGGTGGATGTTAGGAGTAGAAGGAAGGACACCGGGGTACATGGTAAGAGAGGAGGTACAGAGGGAAAAATTGAGAACGAGAGCGGGGAAAAGGGCGTGGGAGTTTGAGAAAAGGATGGAGGAAGGAAGGGGAGGGGAATTGGCGAGGAGGTGCTGGGAGGAATTGAGAGGAAGGGCAAGGGAGGGAAGAGCAGGGTCAGAATGGGAAAGGGAAAGGATGGAGGTTTCTTCAAGAAAAGAGGGTGGGGGATAGAGGAGGTGGAGGAGAGAAGAGGGGAGGGAGAGGGTTGGTATGGAAGGGTGATAAGGCATGACTTGGAAGAGCAAAGGAGGGAAAGGTGGGAGAGAATAGAAGGATCGGGGTATAATAGATGGTACAAGGAGATAAAAGGCGAAGGAGTGCCGGAGTATTTAAGAAAGGAATGGAGAGAAAATAGATGGAAAAGGGTGGCGAGGTTTAGATTAGGAAGTGAGATATGTGGGAGGGAGGAGGAATCATGGGAGCCTGTTTGGGAGAGGTGTAGGGAATGGAGGGAGGGGGGAGAGAGTTGGCAGGAGGTGGTAAGAGAGATGTTAGGAGAGAAAGGGGAAGGGGAATGGTGGATGAGGAAGGTGGAGGGGAGAGAGAGAGAGAGAGAGAGACGAATGAATGAAGGAAGGAAGGGAAGGTAAAGATCGCGAAGGGAAAGTAAGGAGAAAGAAGGAAAGAAAGTACAGGAAATGGAAGTCCTTGCGGAAGGCGTGTGTGTGTGTGGAGGTTGGGCGGATGCTATGGGGAGAAGGCCGGGATAACGGGCGACCCAGAGGCGGATGCCCAACATCCTCAGCGGGCGAGTTTAAGTTAGGTTAAGTTAGATTAAGTAATAGGATAAGTAGATATAAGGAAATAAGTGTTACGAATTGAGAAAGGAGGAGAGGTATAAGTTTGTTATGTTTTGTTGTTTCCTTTATGTAAAGAGATTGTAACCCTAAGGGGAATTCAATAAAACCAATACTACTAATAGTTCTGCAAGAAACAAGTGGCCGTTTCGGACCGATAATACAGAAGTCAATGTACAAAGCAGATAATATCCTCGTTTTTGCCACAAAATCTGGAAAATTGACATCCGACATTTTTATTAAATGGTTTGAAGATGTCTTCTTGCCTAATGCTGGCAAGAAGTCTATTTTGTGTTTGGACTCTTGGTCAGGACAAACAGAAAAGAAATTTGAAAATATAGACAAGGGTAATAAAGAAGTAAAAATCCTTACAATTCCTGCGGGAACAACTGGCTTCACTCAACCATTGGATGTCTACGTATTCAGACCGTGGAAAAACTTCCTGAAACAATTTTCGGACTTAATTCTCTTATACAACTATGATATTAACCTACATTTGAGGAATAACATTCTCAAAATTCAATCATTAATCCACAATCAATTCTCATCACCCCGATTCCAAAACATAATTAAATATGCCTGGTGGAAAAGTAGATATATTGAAGAAAAACCAGATAGATGTAAAACGCCTGTTGATTTCTATTTAAAGAATTGCGGTACAGTCTGCAAAATCTGCAATAACATTGCAGTAATAAAATGTGCGTGGTGTACTAACTCTCTGTGTATGGAGCATTTTTTTGCGATAGAAGATAAAGCTATTCCTCATTATTGCCATGAATATAAAGAATAATGCCAATTATGGAATTTATACTCATAGACTATGAAAAGAAATTATGAAATCTTACCTTCACTGGCTGGATCTCGACCATATCTTGCCTTTACTGGCTGGATTTCGCTCACATCTTGCCTTCACTGACTGGATCTCGACCATATCTTGCCTTTACTAGCTGGATTTCGCTCACATCTTGCCTTCACTGGCTGGATCTCGACCATATCTTGCCTTTACTGGCTGGATTTCGCTCACATCTTGCCTTCACTGGCTGGATCTCGACCATATCTTGCCTTTACTGGCTGAATTTCGCTCACATCTTGCCTTCACTGGCTGGATCTCGACCATATCTTGCCTTTACTGGCTGGATTTCGATCACATCTTGCCTTATTTGATTGAATAATTAACTTTTAATTCCTTTATCGATCGAATTATTGACTGATCTTGCCTTAATTGGTTGGATCAATGAACAATTTTAAATTGCAGAGGCTTGTTTTATTTACAAATCACCAACGTTCTGAATGTAAAATTTTACGCTCTATCGATTCTCGGGATGAAAAGTAAACTACTCCCTTTGAAAAACATGAAATGATTTTCAAATGACCTTAAAAATCGATCTCAAGGTCGACTTCAAGGTCGCCATCAAGTGCATCACTTTGAACTCTACAACTTTGGTCCTAAGCACTTTTTTCAGAAAATGTATCGTTTTAAGAAATAATTAGCCATAACTGTTTCCACTTCCAGGGATTGAGGGGTGCTTTCTACCCCTAAAAAGCGTGTTTAGCCGAAACAAAAAAACACGTATTTAATATTTTTCGGTGTTTAGTAAGTATGTTTCATTCAAATCGGTGAGTATCAGTTGGGTAGTGTTACTTGTGAGTCGTGAGAACCGATATCGGGACGGGCATGGCTCCCGTGGCTCCCGCAAGCCAATCGATCGCATTATCGAACGCCTCGCGCATGTCAGGTTCGTGCCTACTCCGCGCGAAACACGGGGCTGCCAATAACGCCCGGCGCCCTTGCGTCACCTCAACGACTCAAATTTTGTCGCAAATTTATTGGTTCCTTGCGATGGGGGAGGCTCCAGCACGTAGATAATAAAAGGAGCGCCCACCCAATTTTTCGACCCTTATCGCAGTATATCGCAGTAAACCGCATATCGCTTCTCCGCTTATTGTTAAACCGCAAATTCGTTGACGACCTCCGCTTACCATTATAATTTGATTCGATCACTCACTCTGAAACTCAATTATTTTTATATTAGTATTGTGCGTGTATAACTTTGTTAATCAGTGTATTTAATTTGATTAAAACTATTGATACATAAAATTGACTTATCTATTCCGCAAGTTGCGTTCTCGAACAAAATCAAAGAAACAGAAACAATATTAAAATGAAGTAAGAAATCAACAGTATCCAGTATTTAAATCAAAGAAACAGAAACATATTGAAATAAAGTAAGAAACCAACAGTATCCAGTATTTGAATCAAAGAAACAGAAACATATTGAAATAAAGTAAGAAATCTATAGTATCCAGTATTTAAATCAAATAAACAGAAACAGTAATTGAACGTCAGTCAGTCAGAACTTCTTCTTTTATAGATATAGATATATGGATAATCAATCTCTTTATTAATTTTATTTTATCAATAAAGTACAAATTCCTGAAAAACAAAACAAAATTGTTCTTCATGTAAACTATGTAACACCAGAATAAAATACGAGAGCATTTGTCGTCTTATATACTTCTTGTGACAGTTTCTTAACTACGAAAAGACAGTTCGCCGCGAAGCCATCTTTCGGCGGAATTGCGGTACTAACTGTTCTCACATAAAGCGCACTCGCGAGAAATACGCTTTAATACTTCAAAAATAATTATGCATTCAAACAATAAATAAATTTACTTAAAACATACAAACAAACGGTAAACCTAATTATATATTATTAAAAAATATAGTAGATAAATAAACTTTTTCAACAATTTTTAAGAAATATATATATAGAATTAAGCAGCAACTAAAACGCTACTTTATAATAAAGATTTAAAATATAGGCATTTAAAAAAAAATTAACTCCCCTTTTTCACCTCTGGATTTTCGAAAAATGGTAAAACACGTGTTTCTTTATTTTTAAAGGAGAATCCACCAATTTTTACGTCTATAACATCTTCGGTTTTTGAGATATAGGTATCCTCATAAAAAAATTAACCCCCCCTTTTCACCCCTTTAGGGAAGGAATTTCCAAAAATCCTTCCTTAGTGGGTGCCTGCGTCATAAAAATAATGCATCTTCCCACGTTCCTAGGTTAAACGGTTTTGATCTGAACGTTGATGAGTCAGTCAGTCAGTCAGTCAGGACTTCTTCTTTTATAGATATAGATATACATACTATATATATATATGAAGAGATTTTTGGGGGTCACTTACTACTTGTAGAGTGCGTAGATAGTATATTCACAAAATCAGGCTGCGTCAGGATCAGTGACTGTAGTCTCCAGGTGGAAATCTGACTGGTATATCCAATTGGAACTCACTATTAGTCACTGTCTCTCGGTGTCGCACTGTGTTCTCACACACACCAAACGAGCGTCAATATTTGAAAATGAGGTCTAAGTTTGTGCGAGGCTGAGTTTAAAAAAAAGACGAAAAAAATCGAGTGCGAAAAAAAAACTGAGCTTACCCGAAAGTCCGAAATAAAAATATCCTCTTTCGAGGGATGTCGTGGTATCAATCTCCTTGCTCCTCCTCTGCATTGGTTTGTTAATATTTTCCAACGAATAAAAAATTTTTTATGACGCCCTTTTAGTCCCGGAGGCGTTTCCCTTGACTTAAGGCTCCTGGCTCCTTTCCGACCATGTCGAAATCATGACCTCAGAGGCGAGAACACACACGCTAAAATTTCTTAGATGCCATTTCGAAATAAAAAAATATTTCGATGAAACAGCACTTCAGATGGCTTTAGCACACTCTTAAAAAACCCCGAAAACTATCCTTTCCCCTTTATAATCAATCAACAGCTGTAAAATGTAATATTATGAAGCCCAGTCCGTCTGGTCTTTGCACATACGCAGTCATTCCGCATGTCAAAGTCTGATATCTCGATCATTTTACAGATGTTGATTGATTATAAAGGGAAAAGGATAGTTTTCGGGGGTTTTTAAGAGTGTGCTAAAGCCATCTTAAGTGCTGTTTAATCGAAATATCTTTTCATTAAAAAATGGCATCTAAGAATTTTCAGCGTGTGCTTTCTCGCCTTTGACGTCACAATCCAATATGGCCGCGGTGAGCACCCAGGAGCCTTAAAAGTTACTAGTATTGGTCAGGGCTTTTGTTTATGCTTTTATGTTTTGACCAATGGAGAATTTGTTGCTATCAAGTGAGATTGATATTTTTATTACCCCCTCGAGTTTATCTCAGTCCGATATCGCGTAACTGTGATCTGTCAGCTGAGGATTATTTGGGATCTGTATCGTTGTTATTCTCCCTTCTAAAATTTTATTAGTTTTTAAGTTGGTTTTGTTTAGAGGACTGTCGACTATAGGTTAGCTTCCTGGAGCATAACGAGTTACAGTTTGAATTTTACGAGTCGATCTATTTGGTTTCCAAGTTCTATAACAATCTTTACTTTCATTATTTAACTATCTCGGCATATGTTTTCCTCGCCTATCAGATCACAGTTTATTTGTGCATCTGCATATTTCGAATATCGCCTTGCGTTCTCCGAAAGAAAAAAATCGTGGAGTCCACAGGGTCCACGTAACAATATTATTCTCCACGCCATGAAGTGAATATGAAGAAGCCGCTTCTCCATGTATTACAACTTTATTAAAAAATTAAACTTACAAAAATGTTTTCACTTACCGCGCACCGACGGCTTCTAATAAATATTGCACCGTGTTATGCTTGAAGTAACTTGGACACAATTCACTGTTCACGGAGGCGTACAGTAACCGTAAAATATCTGCGACTTGTTGAATATTAATGAACGACGGAGCTGGTGGAAGACCAAGAGCCTGCAAGAATTATGCTACTCCGGCGCAGTTGTCACTCTGTAGCTCCGTAGTGGGATTATAGAAACGCCCACTGAGCTATACACTACACTAAAGTGCTTATTTTATTGTTACGTCCGGACTCGGGTAAGCAGGAGTCAAAGGGTGGACGTAACTACTTTATTTCTCGAACAAACGCCGAACGGTGCGTTTGCTCGAGCCGAACGAACGTGCTTAGGTCCAAATAGGTCAACGACCGCAAGAGTCGCTTTTACTCTATTTAAAGGACCGTTCGCTCGGTGGTCCCTTTTCGGCAAGAGAATCTAATCTCTTTTGTTCAGGATGGGACCTTGTGCGATCTTGGATTACGGGAATGAGTGGGAACGTATTTGCTAATTAATAGAAACCATTTAGATTAAAATTTATAAATTTATTTTAATATCGCGACAAGAGAAATTCTATACATAATATTAATAATAAGCGGATTTATTCGCTAATAGAAGTGTGAGTGTGTGTGTGGATCGCGGGTGATACATGAATGCGGAGGTCATCAACAGAGAGGGGGAGAAGTTATTGTTTTAAAAAGCTAGTATCCCGGTTGATTATTACAATAACTTTTCAATAAATTACTAAATGATACATAAAAAAGGTTTGTGCGTGTGTGTGGAGAGTGAGTGAGTGCGAGTGAGGATCATAAGAGTTCGGAAATTTCGGCGGTAGAGGGGGGAAGGAAGGCTCGGAGGATGTCAGCGGGAAATCCTACAGGGTTGAGATAGATAGGAGTAAACATAGGGATGAGTGTGCCGGGGAGACTTCTCTCTACAATTCTGTAGAACTGCTCTTCATCGGGATCATCTGGCCCGCAGGTACACCTTCTGGGAAAGAGAGATCTAAGATAGGGAAATTAGAGAGGAGCCATTTATAGAATTCTTCCCCATGAATGAAGGGAATTCGCCCGCGGTGTCCTTTGATAAAGGCGTAGGCGTCGTGATAATAGGAGGGAATCTCAGTCAACTCTTGGCAATTGCAGCCGCATCTCATTCTATATTAGGTGGGGTGAGGGGAGAGAGAATGGTTCGGTAGAGAGGGAGAGGGAACGCGTGGTGCTTCTGGCGAGGCAGGTGGAAAGTAACGGGGAATATCCGATGTGGGTGTGTCGAAGTTATTATGGGCGGTGTACTGGTTAATTATTTCGATATGATCGGTAATTAATCGCTCTAATAGATCTCGCGATTGGCTGTTGTCCGAGAATGCGTCGGCCGTAACCCGAGCCACTTCTCGCCTCAGCCGTCGGTTCCGACGATTTCGCGATCGTTTTAAAAGCCGCTTGGAATGGGCTGAAGTCTCCACTAAACGATAATAATAATGAAGAAGCGAATCTAAGAGGGAGTTCCTGGATCTACATAATATTGTAAAATTCGCACCTCTACAAGTGTATTAGCAAGTATGGAGAGGGAAGTAGGGGAAGACTTACACTGCAGTTATGCAGGAAACCCGCGAAATCAGAGGCTCACTCTGCAATTATGCAGGAAACCCGCGAAATCGGAGGCTCACTCTGCAATTATGCAGGAAACCCGCAAGAAGGAGAACTTTGAAGGAGGGAGGGGTTTATGGTTGTTAATGCGATCCTCTCAGCAGTATTATGCATTCAGGAACCCTTTCCCTTTTTAATAAGGTGGGATAGAATTCATCCAAAGAGACTTACTGCTTGTAGAGAGCGTCGTGAGTTTTTTCTGGCTCTGGCTGAATTTGCAGTCTATCGGAATTGAGCTTTCTCTCGCACTCACACATCAATGAACGTCGATCGAAAAAAAAACTGTTTGATGCCGGATCTAAGTACGCGGCCGGATAGGTAGTGTGCGGTCAATTGCGCTTAAAAGTCCGGAGTAAAATCTGCTCTCCCGAAGGATGTCGCGGGTATATCAACCTTCTTGCTACTCCTCTCCATTGGTTTATTAACATTTCCTGACGAATGGGAAATTTTTCAATGACGCCCTTTAGGTTCCTGGGGGCGTCGCTTTTGATTTTACAATTATCATGGATAGTCAGGGCTTTTGTTTAGGCCCTTACGGGGCATATACTTTGCGCATGAGATGACGAACTTGAGCGTGATCGCGCGGATTTTTGAAAACTATCATGTACTACTTAAGAAATATTTTGCATTGTCTGCGATTCTGATGAGAGAGATTTTGCGAGTATAACGCTGGGATTCTGATGACTTTCTTTGAATAACAAATCTATGATAGCGTTGCACGATGACAATTTCCGATATAAGATCGTTGCGATTATTACTAATTTCGGGGAAAGTCGGCGAGTCGTTAGACTAATTTATCAGACCACACGGTAACTTCTTGCGAAATTCGATTATATTTTTCTTTATTTTTAATAAAATATTATTATCCTAGCAATTCTTTTGCGCCTACTTCTTTTCTTCTTCTTTACTTTTACTCTTATTGCATTGCAGGGATTGATACGCATCTTGCCACTCAGTGTAATAAAATAATAATCTCTTGAGTTGAACAATGGACATGACGGATAAATGTCGAAGAAAAATTTTTACGATAATCGTTTTTTCGCATTCCGTAGGATTGTATATGTTTAAGGATGTTTCCAATGTATGTTTATTTCGCAAAATAATTAATTTAGGTTCTACGAGTTCATAAATGAAAAAGCTAATGATTTAGTATTAATATTGTGTGTGAGTAGAAACACGCACACGCGCAACATATTGTTTAAATATGAAAAGGTTTAATTATTAAAGGTTTGCCTCAGTGAAGTTTAAATCAAAGTGAAATTTTACAAATATAATATACATCTCAAAATGTTATTATAAATTAGTATAAATATAAGTTATTTATTTGCGTCTATATACTACGTTTTTTTACATTTAATTACCTTTAACTGTAAGTTTCAGTTTTAAGTGATTTTGTAATCTATATGTATAAGACGTGGGAAGTTTAAATTTTATTTCGTTAATTAAATATTTGACGCTGTTAAAGGGAGCACTGATTGTGAGAGCGAGTCGTTCGATCAAGAGAGAGACAATTAAGAAATCGATTAATTCGATACGTGCGTCGAGGATCTCGGTACTTCAGTAAGTCGTGGAATGGCATCATAAATAGATTTCGTGATCCTTTTACTACAGGCTTCTAGATTATTAGAGCGTTAACTGTTGATTATATAGAGTGCTAAGTCATTTATTCTGCGCATGAGTATACGATTTTATTTTTGTTTATAATGCAGCCGCGCATGCAAATAGTTATAGTGCTGTCATACACATTTGACAACCATAACACTTGACTTTTATAAAAATATATTTTTGAAATTTTTTCCGCACCCTTTAGATGGATATAATACAAGTCAATGAGGTTAGGATTATTTCATGTTACATTCATATGTATGTGTACGACAGATGCATTTACAATATGCACATATGTAGAATAAGATTTTGTACTTACTTTTATACATATTTTCTGCAGACATTTTATATAAACGAAATAGAGTTACTAATCGAATAATATATGTATAGAAGTCTGATCCTTATGCAATTCCAAAGGATCAAAGACACACGTGTAATTAAAAAATTCGAGCATTATGCAACTCCAAGGATCTGCGGCTGAATCAGCATGCTCCACGTAATATAATCACTCTCTTTTGATCTAGGAAACGAACACCTCGTGATTGATTAATCTTTCTCTTCAGTTCTGAGTTTCTTAATTCATTTTCATAGTGTTCTGTACCCATGGTTATCACGCGAAATTCTCTCGGTGGAGCGACTCAACATATATAAAAGTGCCTCGCTTTGTTTCGGTATCGCCATTAATTTCGATAGGTCGAACGTCACGTGACTCTTCTTTCATTCGGCCGCTTTATCTAGCTATCGAATTATTGTATTGTTTTAGTTTTAATTTGCGTTCATTGAAATTGTACCTGCGTCCACGATTACCGATACGTCGATAAGTGACGAAGAAAGCGCGAGTATCTTGTGCAGATCTCGAGTGACTCTCGTGCAATCTGGACAGTTTACGTTTCCTTGCATTCGCGATCGCAACCTACGATGCGATCAAGATATCCGATGTGCGCGTTCAAGATTTCCGATCGTGAGGGCATTTCGAATGGTGTTCGGCAAGATTTCTGTCGCATAAGATAGAAATACGCAGGATAGCTGCCTTACGATTCAAGATTTCCGTGTGATTATTTTAGAACATATTTCGCCTAGTATGTAATCATCTTCATAGTAGTTTTCTTTTTAACTCAAACAATTCGCCTCAGTTGGCACGAATTGCCGGACGACGTCCACAATTAACTATGTTGTCGGATAACAAATGGATAATTGTTGCGTCTTAAACCTAACCTGAGGTTAGGTTGTGACCGGACGATGGGTCTTGAGAGTTCGGGAGTTATGTTGTTTAGGTAGTTTTCCTACCTTTAACACGGTCGCCAGTCCGTTTCTCTACACCACGGACAAGATCTCTGGATCCCCAGAATGAGAACCCCTTCACCAGATGAGTACCGCTGCTGCGTAGTCTACCTGGTCCACAGACAGGACCTCTGGATCCCCAGGATGAGAACCCCTGTTCCAGATGATCACCACTGATACTTAGTTTACCTTGTCTCCAGACAAGACCTTTGGATCCCCAGGATGAGAATCCCTTCTCCAGATGAGCACCTTTACTGCTTCACTGCCCGCTGTTACTGCGTAGCTTCCTTTGTCAGAGACAAAGGCACAAGATGACGTCATCCAACTGTCACCTTTGTTCGTCATATGCAATGACGCAACACTCGCGTCACACGCTTTGTTAATAATTAATTGTATTAATTATTATTTCAGGAACCACCAGGATGTGGCAGCTTCCAGTCTATGCGTCAGGATCTGTCCAGGATTCACCGAAGACGTCACCACGCACAGGATTTCGTTGATGGATAAATGAACGGGCACTCGGTCTTATATTATAAATATAAAATATTTATTTAAAATTAATATAAAGAAACTCTCTCCCTTCACATCCAAAAACAAAATAAAATATTCCGCACAAATAAAATAAAGTATTCTATGTTTAATATTGCACGACTGACTCATGCGTCTTTCCACGTCGGTGGTCGCGAGAGCAAGAGCCTCGATCCCTCTCTCGGCTCTCCCTATATAGCCGTGAGCCCCCACTCCGCATGATGGCGAGCTCCCTGCGCCTCCTACAATCACGCATACGCGTCTTAACTCTAAGTACATATCGTTTGCGCTTATTATATTTAACCGCTTACGGTTTAATACACGCTTAACTGTACCGCAATTAATAATAATTAATGATTAAATAAGAACTAAATATAATATGGTTGTCTCCGCAATGGTAAGTACCATTGATGGTAAGTCCCAGTGTCGGTAAACTTACCGACTGTGCTCGGTTGGTAAGTCGGTAAGTTTTTTAGTGTTCACTTTACAGTCGATCACTTATCGTCCGTCGGTAAGTTGTCAGGCTCGACGTGTAAAGTAATTTCCCTCGGGTCGGTTAGTTACCGACCGTCGGCTGTCGGTAACTGTTTATCTCTTGTGTCACTTAGTTACCTCAGAAAAAGTCGGCAGCGGCTGACCTCTTCCCCGAGTCCCGGATCTGGTCTGTCGGGACCCCTTCGGCCGTCTCCACCTTCGTAGACGGGCTTGGCTGATGTTTGAGTGGATTCGCCGGCTCCCTGCTGGTCGTTGCTGCGGTCATCCTTTCCACTCGTACCTGCGGTTGCAAGGTTAGATTAAGTAGTCTGTTATTGACGGTGATTATATATATGTGATTATGCAAGCAATTACTATTGATGAAATTGCATAAGTATTAATAAAATATATTATAAATCTAAATGCGCTTGATTTTAATAAAAACGTATATAATCGTAACGAGTAATACATTAGAACAAAGAAGACATTAGAACGCGTAACTCATTCAGATACGCTCTCCTTGGTGAGTGTTCGTCTGGATCAGGAAGAAAGATGAAATTTATTAGTCTTATGAGTTCTGATGCCGTACTTATAATTATAATATGTACAAGGCCGTTCTCTTTAGGATGGATGCAAACTTGTTAGATGCCATTTGGTAAATGAAGACGATTGCTGCCTAAGAATGTAAAGCAAAGATGTCCTATCTTGATGGTAGGATCATCTTTCCACCGCTTAAACCTGTAGTTCAGCGTATGAAGATATTCCGCAGACCAGCGTTCCCAGAAGTAATCTCGCAGGCGTTGCAGCAACTGCCAATGAAGCAAGCGATTACTCATCCTCTCAAGTAGCAATGGTTTGGGTATGGCATTTAGTGCAAATTAAGAAATAACTAAGCGTGAGGATAATCGTGTCGTCTGAATTTTCAAACAGCTTGGAACAGTCTTGAATTTAGGCACGCTTTGATTTGAACGAGAAGCATAGACATCTCCTCGAAGAATGTGAGAGTGACGTCGCCCAACACTCGTCGAAGGTGCATCCTAGTCTTAATGCTTATTTCCATAGCCCACAGAAATGTGTCAGCGTCGAGTTGAAACACCATTAGTAACGTGCTTCTTGGCTAACGGCGGTGAAGAAGACTCGTAGCTGTTTATCTGCACCAACAAAATTCGTGCCGCAATCGCTGTAAATTGTTTGGTTTATATCTCTGTAGGATATAAACTGCTTTAATACAACCACGAAGTCGATCGTGTAATCTGAAACAACCTCAAATGCACGGCTTTGGTATTCAGACACATGACGGCAATGAAGACCTTGCAGCTCTTGTGGCTTTCTTTTGTGATCCTTTGGTTAATCACTTTCGTATAGTCTATGTGAAGGAAGGATTTCGTGGTTGTTACTCAAGTGAAGGTCATCAACTGCTGTATTGAAACCGCCCACCATCAAAGACAGTGTAGACACCGGTGAATGATGCTTAACATTTGCTTGTCTTTGTGATATCCAACGTTGTCGCAACAATCTGAGGGTGAGTGAACGCCTCCATACGGCGATCGCTTGTGACAAGCTTCGATTCACAAGGTCATCAGATATGATTTCAGTGGAAGTATAACAAAATGATTTTTGTCATATACAAGGAGCCCATACTTGATTCTGTTGTCAACATGAAGAATTCTCTTCCGAAATAGATTTAGACGAAAAAAACGCATTTTGCATTGGCAAAGCTTGATTCTTTGCCATTGCGGTAAGCTCGCTGAAGTATCCTCAAGTTTGAACGATACGGACGTAGATATTCAATGTTTTCTTCAGCTCATCAATATCGTTTCGGTCTGTTGCTGCAATAATGACTGAAATTGCCGACAGCGGAGTCATTGACGGCACCATGCTGTGACGCGCAATAGAATATAAACAGAAAAATATTGAATAAGCATAGACGGCGCGTTGTCGCGCCGCTGCGATGTTACTAGAGAGCTTATGCTGATCTAAAGGTGTCGCCAGCGCCAGAGTAGCGGGTCAAGATCAGGCAGTCGTTTCCAACGACGGTCCTCTTCACCCCAGTAATAACTGTTTACTAAATTGTCAGGAGAAAAACCTTGCGAAGCACAATCAGCATTATCCTACCTGGAAACATGATGTCATTTCGCTTCCGGCACTTTTGGTTTTCCATTATTTTTTATTGTCGCCATATGTTTTACCATAACGTCACCATAACGTCGAATCGAAGTGACAGAAATGATGGAATTGGATCATAGATGCACGGAGGCGTTTGCCAGATATAGTAACGACTGTATATACGACACGAGAATTGCAGCGCCTCTGCGCAAAATTTCAATCCGTGGAGACACGTTTAACTGGAGCGACCCTGCGTCCACCATCAAAATGCGGATTTTTTCTTCCTCATCCTCCGCTCGTATATAATAAAACATAGTAGCGAAGGCTTGTTCTAATGCGTTTATGAAGCCGTGTAGTTCAAAAGGATTGTTGCAAAAGCTAGTGCAGTTTTCGAACGTGTTTGAGGAGTGGTACTTCCGCCCGAAAATTGCGTCTTGCATCAGTCTCGGCCAACAGTATGTCCCAATCCCGATCTAGCTATTGCAGGCAGGTAAAGTTTAAATTTTTTGGACACTATTGTAGAATGAAGTAAAATAATATGTATTATTGTAAATTATGGCAGCTTTTTTATTCATAAAAGAAGAACGAGACTATTTTGTTGTAAAAAAGGAAGAGAAAGTGTATGAAAGAAAATATTAGAAAATTTGAAGTTAAAAAATTGTACATTTATTAATACTGATTATGTTAAAAATATTGTATATGTAAATATGTTTTTTTTTTATTTGTAATATACGTTTCACATTACAATAAAAATATTAAATTTTTACTTCTATTCAAATATATTTATATTTTTATATATTAAAAATGTAAATTCTATGTTATTAATATAAATTCAAAAATTTTACATTTTTTAATTCTATTTTCTAATGTTATTATTATTTTTCTGATGATATACAGAGTGTATCAGACCACCCGTCCACTCCTTTTATTTTGGAAACGGCTCAAAATTATGAAAAACCGCGAAATACGTGTTTGATTATTTCGAGAAGCTACTCTTTTAAGGGGGTTTTTATGATTGTCCCCCCAAGAAGGTGCCTTAGGGGGACCCCAACTCAAAAATTTTAAATGGAATCACCCATATTGTAGTATATCGTTTGAAAGGGCATAAAAAAAGAAATTTTTTGGCGCAAACCGGAAATTGATACGATGACCAGTTCAGAAGTTATTTCGGATCAAATTTCAACAAAAGCCAATTTCAAAAAATCATTACTGCCATTTGGAAAATCCTAAAAAACCGTTTAAGGTGTAAATGTATTCGTTTTTTCAAGTCCTTTCCATGAAAAATTCAGATTTGATCTTGAAGATTTTTTTCAATTTGAAAAAGAAATCCAAGCAAGTCATAAACAGTTGTTTGAATTTCTTTTTTGAACTGAAAAAACATCAAGTTCAAATCTGAATTTTTTATAGAAAGGACTTAAAAAGACGAACACGTTCACACCTCAAACGTTTTTTTAAGATTTTCCAAATGGTAATAATAATTTTTCGAAGTTGGCCTTTTTTGAACTTTGATTCTAAATAACTTTTAAACAGATCAACGTATCAACCTCCGGTTTGCGCCAAAAAAATTTTTTTTATGCCCTTTTAAACGATAAATTACAATATCGGTAATTTCATTTAAAATTTTTGAGTTGGAATCCCCCTGGGGCACCTTGTTGGGGGGACAAGCATTAAAACCCCCTTAAAAGAGTAGTCTCTCGAAATAATCAAATACGTTTTTCGCGATTTTTCATAATTTTGAGCCGTTTCCAAAATAAAAGGGGAGGACAGGTGGTCTGATACACCCTGTATAATGTTACATCTTATAACTTTACATATACATACATATAATATTATTTTAGTTTAATTTACATTTTTTATAACTATTTTGTACTTAATTTCGAGAAATATGCGAACTTCTAACTTAAAACATGTGAGAAAGAGAGAAATAAAGAAATGGAAAATGAAGAGAAGAATATTATTGTTGTTTCAATTTGTGTGCAGCCATAGGATAGAGAATAGCGATCATTAATAAATCTGCATTTTAGTATACATTAATACAAATGCACATATTTCAGTTTTGTTCCGTGTTATGATTTCATGAAATACAATGCGACGAATTGCTTTAAAACGCAAGTTTATGAAAGTTTCGACTATTCTTTCTTTTTCGTTCTTTTCATTTTTTCATTTTCATTCTTTACTTAATAACACAATATAATATATGACATAATATAATATATAATATAATATGATATAGTTACCGTATCCATAGTTCTCAAGTTTATCCGTCATGTCGTTCAGAAAATTTTCCGTACACGGTTCATATTAGTTCGGTTTATTGGTACTCACGTAAATATACGAATTCGTATCGTAATATTGTTGGAGAGAGTGTAAAGAATGTGAAAGAGGTTGAAAAGAAAGGGTTGCAAATTGAGTATATTGTAATGTCCTTGCAGCCGACTTTGATATTTTTTTGAAGTCGCGTCCCAACTCTCATGCACTTAATTGCACCGGAATAAATAATACTCGCGTAAGAAGCGTAGAACTTTTAATAGTAAATAAGCGTAAAACAATATAACAAAAGCAAATATTATAACAAAACAGCTCGATTTAAATTACACAATCAGTCCGCGCGAAGGCTGTCAAAGTCTCTCTCTTTTAGAGTCCCGAAAACAAGCCGATTGTTTTTTAAACAACCCTTTTAGAGACGCGCTTGGAAACGATATTCTAATCTTGCTTCTAATCTTGTCGAACTTCTCGCCGGACAATATACCCAACAGTCGACAAATACAAGAACACAACACTATGATAGAATTTATATTATATTTTGATCGAGTATCACCGTTTTTATCACCGTTTATGGCTGGAGTAAGACTAAGATAATATTCGTGTTGTTTGATGATGTTTGCGTTTGTCCTCAACTATATATATTTTAAATGTTCTCAGCTATATTGTATTTTAAATGTCGATATAAAACATGAAAATATGTTTAATTTTAAAATCAATTCGCAATACTCCTATATTTAAGTGCACATATCGTATATCTAATAAAATTGTTACGCTAATCGATATACATGCACGCGATGCAAATACACGCGATGCAAGTAACACTCCTAGTATGAGAAACATTCTCTTAAAAAACACAGAAACTTTATTATGTAATGATAATAAGGATAACACAAGAAACAATATAAAAAAAAGAGTTGTCAATAACGCGACCAAATGACTCGACAGCTGATTCAATTCTGTCTTTTTCCTTGTTAATCAAAACACACGCACGTCATCTCGGAAATGATCTATGTTTTTACTGCAACGAACTGTTACGTCCAGACTCAAGTAGGGAAGAGTCAGAGGGAGGGCGTAACTATTTATCTCTCGAACAAACGCATGCGGCACGTCTGTTCGAATCGAACGAACGTCTGGCCCAAATAAGTCAACGACCGCAAGGGTCGCTTTTACACTTTTTAAAGGGCCGTTCGCTCGGTGGTCCTTTTTCGGCAAGAGAATCTAATCTCTTTTGCTCAGGATGGGACCTTGTGCGATCTCGGTTTATGGGAATGAGTGGGAACAGGTTATATATTAACAGAAACCATTTACGTTACAATTATAAATTTATTTTTAATATAATGCAGCAAACGAAATTCTATACATAATGATATTAATAATAATCAGAGATGTTCGCTAAAGAAAGTGTGAGTGTATGTGTATGGGTCGCGGGTGATACATTAGTACGGAGGTCATCAACCGAGACAGAGAGGGGGAGAGGTTATTGTTTTAAAACTAGTGTCCCGATTGGTAATTACAGTTGTTTCATTTTAATAATTAGGTAATAATAATAATATTAGTATGTACGTGAGAGTATGTGCGGGTGGGTTTGGTTTTTTTTTTATTTAATTTCGGAAATTTCAATAGTGGAGGGGGGAAGGAAAGCTCGAAGGATGTCGGCGGGGAATTCGATAGGATTGGGGTGGATAGGAGTAAACATGGGGATGAGGGTACCTGGGAGACTTCCTGCCACGATTCTTATGAACTGCTCCTCGTCTGGATCCTCAGGATCGCAGGAATAAGTTCTTCGTGGGAGAGGGAGATCTAAGATGGGGAAGGTTGAGAGTAGCCATTTATAACATTCGTCTTCGTGGGGGAAAGAAATTCGCCTGCGGTGTGCCTTTAGGAAGTCGAAGGTGTCAGTGTAATTAAGGGGAATTTTTTCCGCTTTTTGACACGTGCAGCCTTCGCTACACGCTATGTCGGGCGAGGACGGGGAAGGAATGTCTAGGATTTCTTAGTGTCGTGGCGCTCCCGATAGTTCATCCGTGAGATCGATCGTATCGATCTCGCGAAATTTCTCTGGTTCTTCTGGATGTTCGGTTTGATTCGGGGAAGAGGGAGAATGATTTAGACAGGGAGGGGGAGAATAGTTCGGAGAAGTAGGAGAGGGAACGCGTGGTGGTTTCGGCGTGGAAAATGAAGAGAAACGGGGAATGTCCGAGGTAAGTGTGCCAAGGTTATTATCGACGGTATATTGATTAATTGTCTTAATATGATCGGTAATTAGTCGCTCTAATAAGTCTTGTGATTGGCTATCCGTGAATGAGTCGGCCGTAGTCCGAGCCACTTCTTGCCTTAGACGTCGATTCCGCCCATTTCGCGAGTGTTTTATAATCCTTTTTGAATGTTGCTGGGTTTTCACTAAATAATTATAATAATAAGAAGCGAGTCTTCGAGGGAGTTCTTGGATATAATATTTACTCAATATATGTTTTTTATAGATTCAATATTCATTCAATATATATATATATATAAGTATATAATATATATATATATATATATTATTGAAAAGTTTGCACCTCTATAATTCTGTTCGTGGGTATGGTGAGGGAAGTAAGGGGAGACTCTCTCTGCAATTACGCAGGGAACCCGCGAGATAAGGAGAGATCGTGGGGCTCACTCTGCAGTTACGCAGGGAACCCGACAGAGACAAGGAGAGACCGTGAGGCGCACGCTGCAATTATGCAGGAACCCGACGAAGGCAAGGAGAGACCGTGAGGCGCACGCTGCAATTATGCAGGAACCCGACGGAGGCAAGAAGAGACCATGAGGCGCACGCTGCAATTATGCAGGAACCCGACGGAGGGCTAGGGGAGGAAAGGATTTATGGTAGCTAGGCGAGGAAAAATATATGCGAACTTGTTAGATAATAAATCCGATAGTGTGATTTATCCAAGAACTCCTTTAAGCGAACTGATATAAAGTACGTTCGGAAGGGACTTACTTCTTATAGAGAATGTTGATGGATGTTGGCAAGTGAATTCGAGGTCCTGGATTTTCTTGCCTGCATTGAGTTCACTAGCACTAAACAGTCTTATAAGTGTCACTCTCGAGAGTAAAAAGCGTTTAACTGCCCAAAGTTCTTTACTTAGCTTGACTTGTCGCAAGAAGAATTCGAAAAGAAGTCGTGCGTCTCGAGGGATATCGCGGTATATCAATCTCCTTGCTTCTCCTCTCCATTGGTCTGTTAACATTTCCCGACGAATAGGAAATTTTTCAATAACGCCCTTTGAGTCCCGGAGGCGTCTCTTTTAATTTTACAATTACTACGATTGGTTAGGGCTTTTGTTTAGGCCCTTACGTTTCGACCAATGGAGAATTTGTTGCTATCAAGTATGGTTGATATTTTTATTACCCTCTCGATCTTATCTTAGACAGATATCGCGTAACGACGATCTGTCAGCCGAGAATTGTTTAGGTTCGGTTATCGTTGTTAATCTCTCTTCTAAATTTTTATTATTATAGTTTTCGAGTGTTGGTTTTGTTTAGAGAACTGTCGACTATAGTTTAACTTCTTAGAATATAATGAGTTATAGTTTGAATTTTATGTGTTGATCTGTTTGCTTCTCAAGTTCTGTATTTATTCTTTACTTTTACGATGGAATTGTCTCGGAATATGTTTGCCTCGCCTGTCGGATCGTCGGTTTATCTGCGCGTCTGCGATATTTAAAACATCGCCTTGCGTTCTCCGTAAGAAGAGAATCGTGGAGCCCACAGAACGTAACAATTCTTTACTATTATTATTGTATTATCTCGGCATATGTTTTCTTCGCCTATCAGTTCGTAGTTTATTTGTGCATCTGCGATATTTCGAATATCGCCTTGCGTTCTCCGAAAGAAAAGAATCGTGGAGTCCACAGGACGTAACAAACAGTATAACATTATGGCACGGAAACATAATATAGCGCCGTAACACAGTCTTCCCTCTTCTTTAAAATTGTGGTCCCGATAATAATTCATCAATGCACCAAAATCTTGATTTCAAAATTCTTAGCAAAATTTTTTGTTTTATCTTGGACTTCTGTCTAGTTACTGAACAATCATTAATCTTGTCGATTTCAGGGACTCTTGACGAGCTCAATTGAACAATTTGTCTTTTCAGAACTTATCGATTAAAAATTTTTATAGTTTTTCTTATTATCAGATATATAATAGTAAAAGAATATTTTTTTCCTTGATTGACAAAAACTAATAGAATATTTTGGTAAACCTTGATATTAGCGCTGATTTTACCGATTTCAATGATCTTGACATATGTTGTCAAGAACATGGCTCTAAGAACTCTTAAATATTTTAGCTATCGCTCGTTGTTTATTACAAAGTTATTAACAATTGAAGATAGTGATCAATCGATTGCAATATAAGACAGTATATATATTTCGGCATGAATTACGTTTCGTATGTGTCTAAACCCATGCAGTCTGGCGCTTGGTCGCCTGGGTGATGACCCGCCACCATCCTTAAGCGTGAACGAGGTGCGAAGAGCGGGTGACAGTAGTTCACCTGTAACCTTTGCCCTCCCCAGCGTCTCGTATGCTCTGCATGCCTATGTGGTGGCCGTTTTGGCCGCGGCCTGATGGTCTTAGTGTGGACTGGGAGAGTCCTTCCTGACATAGAGCTTCTTTGTAGGGAGGGGGGGGGGGCGGAACCCACTGTGTCCACACATGTACTTTGCAAGATTCACTCTTCGTCTTGCAAACTACATGCGTGGACACAATCTAAACTTCCGGAAGAAAAAATCTAACCCAAACCTATTTCTGATTTAAAACTATTTGGTTTAATCTTAAAACCATTTCTCCGCCTATGCAATTGCTTAAGTATAGAGTTAATAATTTACATATACAACTAAATACTTAAATATATACGATCATGGAGAAGTTCAGATTATCATATTTAGTACGTGTTCTTATCATATCATATAACTGTTAATAACTTTGTAATAAATATGAGCAATGGCTAAAATTTTTTAAGAGTTAGAGCCATGTCAAAGTTACTGAAATCGGTGAGGTCGACGCTAATATCAAGTTTTACCAAAAAATACACTGATAAAATTATAAATGTTCTTTATTTCACATTTTTTATTTACATTTTTCTTATCTTATTTTTCTTAACTATATTAAAATTTTTTAAAACTATAGGACGTGTAAATTTCGGGTGGCTAGACACAAACGATTCTATACAGGATGTTCCGTAAGTCGAGGTAAATTGCTCGGGAGATGAATGGGGAACCAAAACAAGAAAAAAAGTCGATACAAACATAGATCCGAAAATGCGTTGTTTTCGAGTTATCGCCATTTTCATGTTAAAATTTGAAATTGCTTTGCTTTTGAATTTTTTTGTCAAAATTGAAACATGAGATGGTTTCTATGAGTTTCAAAACATAACTAAAGTCAAATAAAAAAGTTGCGGACACACACATACACATGGCAGAGAGGGTTTGGAGTCACTAAACACCACAGGATTAACGAACTGTGGGGTCCTGATCTCTGCCAAGGGATGCTAGAAATCCCGTATGTGGTTTGTATTCGTGTGGATCACCGGTACTTACATAAATGCACTAATCGATATCGTAATATAAAACGCGCTTTTCTAATTTGTCTAAATATTCATACAATTTTAATCGTGCCAGTACTGTCGTGTAAATCGTTATTATTACGCTAGTAATAAGTGATGGTACAATTGCTTTTTCTCGCAGTCGAAATGAAACATATGTATATTACCTCATCGTTTACGGATATAATATATCGGATATTTTGTATTCAGAGCTTATGAGCAAATTTACTAAACGCTGTTGCGTATGAATGATTTCTGTATTTGATTAATTCGTGCGTTGACCAAATTTACTTCAAAAAGAGTTTAAACATAATTTCGTGACTGAGCGTAATCCAAGATTTTGAACAATGTTTTGTTTTTCAAGAATTATATCTTCGGTCTCCTCGTACTTACAAAGGTATCGCTCTTTAGCATCATCATTCACGCATTCACTTGGCCATCCGAGTCATTGCTTCTTGCTTTAATTTAAAAAATATTAATATATCCGGTAAATAATCCACTCTCTTGCATAATGGAATCGTAGCGAGTGTTACGTCCGGACTCAGGTAAAGAAGAGTCAGAGGGAGGATGTAATTACTTAACTCTCAAACAACGCCGAACGATGGCGTCTGTTTGAGCCGAACAAACGTGACTCAAATAAGTCAATGACGAGGAAGGTCATTCCTATGCTATTTAAAAGCAGTTCTTTTCGGCAAGAGAATTTAATCTCTTTTGCACGGGATGGGACCCTATGCGATTTCGGTTTACGGGAAGGAATAAGAGCGGGGTTGTTAAAGAATTACTAGCAATTCATGTAAAAAAAATAATTAATTTATTCGAGGATAAATTAGTCTTAGGATTTGATACAATAAATTATTAAGTACATTTATCGGTTGGCTAAATCAAATTTGCGCACGCGGTTAGGTGTTAATGCGTGTAAGTGTGAGGGAGAAATGAGTGTGTTTGTATGATTCGCGGATGTTACATGAGTTACAGGAGGTTTTCGAGATGGATAAGGAAAGAGTTATTGTTTAAAAAAATGTTAGGGTCCCGATTGGTTATTACAATATCATTTCAATAATAAATAAATAATATTCAGGGTGTCCCATAATTCGCGAACCACCCGTCAGTTGCAGGTAGATCATGTTGAACTAAATAGAAAAGTCCTCTACCATTTTGCGATTTTCGCAATAATTAATGAGAAATAAATTAAAGAAGATCAGCCAATTCGCGTGACGACGGCGAGAAAAGACAGCCCAGTTTCATATCGTTACTAAGCATGCGGCGAAAAGAAACAGTATAATGTTACACGGTTGCTTGGCGCGATGAAGCGGGGAGGAGGTTTACAAAAGACAGTAACTACATACGAGTAGCGCTAACTCTGGACCCCCGAGTGAGCTGTCTCTTCTCGCTGCACGCTTATCATCGCTCGAATTGGCTGATTTTCTTTAATTTATTTCTCATTAATTATTGAGAAAATCGCAAAATGGTAGAGGACTTTTTTACTCAGTTTAACCTACTCTACCTGCAACTGACGGGTGGTTCGCGAATTATGGGACACCCTGTATATAATAAAGCGCGCGCGCGCGCGCGCGTGTGTGTGTGTGTGTGTGTGTGTGTGTGAGATCATGGGATATTGGTGATTTCAACTGTAGAGGGGGCGGGGAGATGCCGGAGGATATTTGCAGGGAATCCTAAAGGATATGGAAAGGTTGGGAAGAATAACCGGGTAAGGAGATGCTGGGAAGACTTCCCGCTATTATTCGGTTAAGCTGGGCTTCATCGGGAGGATCTGGCCCGATGGTATAGACATGTTCTGGGAGAGGGAGATCCAGGATAGGGAAATTACTAAGGAACCATTCGGTAAACTGGAAGTTGTCTTGTTGTCTGGGAAAGGACTTAATGCTATATACCTCCTGATAAAGGCATAAGCGTCGGCGTAATATAGAGGAATTTCACTCGGTTCTTCCTCTGTTAATTCGTCCGCGAAATCGACGGATTCAACCTCGGGAAATTTCTCCGGTTCCTCGAGATGTTTAATGGGGGTGGGATAATTTAGAGGAGAGTTAGTGAGATCTATAGTCGGGGGTGAAGACGATCTAGGAGAGTCACGACGAGAAGGTGGAAGAGGAATTTGCTGGGATTTAGGAGAAACAGGAGAAATAGGAGTAGAAATCCGCGGGGTTTCTGTATGTTCGGGGGAGGAAATGGGGGAGTAACTAAATGTGTTATCTCGATAATTAGCGTCATCGCTATAACGGTGGGAAGCCCAGTGCTCTACCTGTTTGCAGATTTGATTGCTGTACAAATGCGCGATAATTGCTGTAGCCCGAGCTTCTAATCGTTTGAGCCGCCGATTCCGTCTATTTCGAGCGCGCCTCGCTCCAGCCCGTGAAGTCCGCTTTTTAAAATCGTCGAATGTACTTCAAAAGTACAATCTAAATAATTTTTCAATTTCAATAAATAATAAAAATGTTATTTCATTAACAAAAAAGTTTTTTCGCGATAACATCTTAATTGTACAAGTTTGGAATATTTAATATTTGGCAAAGCTGTTGTAGAACCAGCTGAATTTATGCATATTTTACACACTGCAGCAGTCTTTGATATATTGAAGATTATACATATTAAACCAGCAATATTATATAAAACATTAAGCTCAATATTATTAAGCTTTATATTGGATGAATTTATTTCAGGTACTACTAATGAAGCAGGAAAAGGAGTTACATCAAATTTTTTTTTAAGTTTTCTCCATTAAAAAACATTTGCAATAATATTACGATCATCCTCATCATAACTACTATTTGAAAGCGATTTAAAATATTGCGATATAGCGACTAGCTTCAAATTATATTTAAACTGAAGTGCATTTGGAATTATATTTGCTCTAATTAATAAAAATAAATTTTCAACACAGTCTTGTATTAAACATCCTGCTAATAAATATTCGCACTTTGTTAACAAATAATTAGTTAATTCTATCACAGATTTCATTGTAATACCAGCTTGTACAAGCTTAAAGTAATATTTTTTAGTATCTAAATCTTTGTTTTTTTTTCCTGTACCAATATTTATATTTTTAAAAATATCTATTATAGATTTTAAAAATAAAACAGTATTATTATATTTTTCTATACTTTCTTCGTTCTCTGTAATACCTAATACCACTTGTTGGGTTCTAGAAGTAATAATAGTAAACCACACTTAGAAATTATATTGTTACGTCCAGACTCACGGAAGGAAGAGTCGAAAGGAAGGACGTAACTAAACTTATTTCGAACGACAGCAGACTATCCGTCTGTTCGACCCGAACAAACGTGCCTAGGCCCAAATAGGTTAACGACCACAAGGGTCGTTCTTACTCTATTTAAAGGGCCGTTCGCTCGGTGGTCCCTTTTCGGCAAGAGAAATTAATCTCTTTTGCTCAGGATGATATATTTTTAATATATATATATATATATATATATATATATATATATCGCGACGAAAAAAATTCCATACATAATAATATAATAGGCGGACTTAGTTGCTAATGAAAGTGTAAGTGTGTGTGTATGGATCGCGGGTGTTACATGAATGCGGAGGTCATCAACCGGGACAGAGAGGGGGAGAAGTTACTGTTTAAAAAAAAAACCAGGTTGGTTATTACAATAATTTTTTTTGTTAAATAATTAATAGAAATATAAGAACGTGTTCTTGTGTGTGAGGGTCATATTAGTTCGGTAATTTCGGCGGTGAAGGGGGGATATGATCTTAAAAGGAGGTGTGCAGGGACGATTAAAGGATATCGGCGCCCGGGAACATACCAGGAAACGATGTTATTCCTACTTGTAGTTTCTAAGAATTCTCGCAAGGCCTCATGGTTTACAGGGCCTGGACCAATTGTAAAAGCTTCCTCAGGGACTTCTCGTATCCCAGAGAGCTGCTTTATTAGCCAAGCTCTAAATTGCTCGTATGTGAGCTTGGCGGGCGATTCCAATTCTTCAGAATCGTCGTCGCTGATATCTATAGTCTCAAATTCCCCTGGATGTTCCCGGTTTTCAGAGGGCGTTGGGGAGGAGAGAGGAGAATCTTCAAGGTCGACTGTTGAGGGAGCTGGAGACGGAGATCTAGGTGGATCGGGGCGTTCGGGAGAAGCAGGGGGAGGAAAGGGAGAAGGGCTCCGCGGAGAATCGGCGTTCCCAGAGGAAACAGAGGGGTGAGGGGAAGAGGCCCGCTGAGGTATAGCGGGTTCGGGAGGAAGAGAAGAAGGAGTTCGCGGGGAGTTGATAGGTTTCGCAGAAGCAGAAGACGGAATGCGCGATGGCTCCGGCGAGAAAATCAGAGAGTAATGGGGAGTGTCAGGGTTTCTATTTCTGTTTTGCTTATTAATTATGTCAATATGTTCGGTGATTAAGCGTGCTAACAGTTCCTGCGTTGGGCTATCGTCCGGTAATGAGTTGGCCGTAGCCCGAGCCACTTCTCGCCTCAGGCGTCGATTCCGACGATTTCGCGCACGCTTTGCTCCAACTCTCGAAGTCCGCTTTCTTAAATCTTCCACTAAGAACCGACGGACGATAAGAAAAATCGATCGAGGCGATGGAGTGCAATTTCAAAATAATTCTGGGAATACTTATCTTTTTTCTATTCTGTCATTATTAGTTCTATTTTTTTCTTTGCGCTTGTATGATTGTAGAGAGAGAGAGAGAGACAGAGAGAGAGAGACAGAGACAGAGACAGAGACAGAGACAGAGACAGAGACAGAGACAGAGACAGAGACAGAGACAGAGACAGAGACAGAGACAGAGACAGAGACAGAGACAGAGACAGAGACAGAGACAGAGACAGAGACAGAGACAGAGACAGAGACAGAGACAGAGACAGAGACAGAGACAGAGACAGAGACAGAGACAGAGACAGAGACAGAGACAGAGACAGAGACAGAGACAGAGACAGAGACAGAGACAGAGACAGAGACAGAGACAGAGACAGAGACAGAGACAGAGACAGAGACAGAGACAGAGACAGAGACAGAGACAGAGACAGAGACAGAGACAGAGACAGAGACAGAGACAGAGACAGAGACAGAGACAGAGACAGAGACAGAGACAGAGACAGAGACAGAGACAGAGACAGAGACAGAGACAGAGAGAGAGAGAGAGAGAGAGAGAGAGAGAGAGAGAGAGAGAGAGATTTATTAGCTTTCTCAGCTATTTGTAAAATACAAGTCTAATTTACATTAATTACAATATACTCCTTTAACTCTCGCTTAAACGCTTCCAGTTCTTCGATTCGTCTTATTTCAGCTGGTAAGGCATTGTACATTTTCACTCCCTCATAAAACATACTCTTCTGTGCACTCGTTGTTCTACGAAACTGTACTACAATGTCCCCGGCTTGCCGTGTCTGTCTTTCATTCTCATTTCCCACTATTGTTAACTTATTTCTTAATTGATCCGGTAACATATTCTTTAAAATCTTAAAGATAAATATACTCACATTATAATTCAGCCTCTGTCTTATGGACATAAACTGCAGCGCTTGCAGCATACTCTCCACTTTGGTATATCTATCACATTGCAATATGACCCTCATGGCCCGGTTTTGCGCTTTTTGCAATTCATTCAGTTGTGTTTCTCTCATATCAATTTACAGCGTCGCACAATACTCAAAGTGAGGCGCTATGATTGACTTATATATAATACATCTAGTGTATGCCGATATGTAGTTACCTATTCTATTTAAAAAACTCACCTTTTTCCCTATTTTCTTTAGCATATAATCACAGTGGTCCTTAAACCTTAACCTATCGTCAATAATTATACCTAGATATATCATTCTTTCCACACGCTCTATCTCCGTTCCATCCAAACATTTCAGTGTAATGTTACCTCTCAGTTCTTTTCTTATACTTCGAACTATTATATATTTCGTTTTCCCTGCGTTCATTTTTAACTTATTTGTATTCATCCATCTTTCCATTGTAACAAATGCCATATTCATTTTTCTTTCTAATTCCGCACTACTCCTTCCAGTCACATACACTACCGTATCGTCAGCAAACATTTTTATACTACATCCCTCCGGACAAACTTTAATTATATCGTTTATATATATTATAAATAACAAAGGTCCTAATACAGATCCTTGTGGTACTCCATATTCTGTGGCCAATAATGTAGACCATTCATTGTTAAATCGTACCTGCTGTGTTCTATTCTTTAAATATGATCTTAACCATTCTAAAGCTGTTCCTCTAATTCCGTATTGATATAATTTCTCTAACAGTCTTTCTCTATCTATCGTTTCAAATGCTCGCTTGAGATCTATGAAAATTACCCCCACCATTTTTGCCTCACTAACTATCAATTTCCATTCGTCAATGACTGTTTGAATCGCTGTTTCACACGAATACTGTTTTCTAAAACCTGACTGATGTTCTGTTATAATACAGTTATCTTCTAAATACGCCTCAATTTTCTTTTTAACTACTAATTCTAATACTTTCTCAAATATTGGTAACATATTAATAGGCCTAAATTCATTTGCTTTTCTGGTTTTTTCTATTTTTGGAATCGGTATTATCGTAGACGTTTTCCAACCTTCTGGACAGCAATCTTCCCTCAAAGAGTTATTTATTATATCAATAAATTCCTCTTTTATTACATAAAATACTGCTTTCAGTATATCACTAGTTAATCCCTCTTCCGTACCTTTCTTTTTTGGTAGTTCCATAATAATTTTTTGTAGATGCTCTATTCTAATCATCTCAAAATTTTCCATTATTCCCTCGCTTTCAATAACAAAAATAATTCTTTTACCTGGACTTCCTAACTTATCTCTATTTATAGATTTTACTATGTTATCAATACTCTGTATATAATATAAATTAAATTTATCAGCTGTATTGCACCCTTCAGTATTATCTAATATTTCAAAATCTATATTCTCTATTTTTTTTGTACCCGTTGGTTCGCCCCTTATTATTTCTTTTAAGGTTTTCCACATAGATGTCGGATTTCCCTTGTTATGATCTATCATATTTTCATAGTATTTTTTTTTCTTTGTCCTGATTAGTTTAACCACTGCATTTCTTTCGATTTTAAACTGTAACCAATTTTCATCCGTGTCATCATACAACGCTTTACTGTACGCCTCATCCCTTTTAGCCGTTGCTTCCCTTATTTCATCCGAAAACCACTTTTTCCCTTCCCATATTTTCGGAATTCTAAATTTTTTTCTAGGTGCTGTAGCATCCAACGCATCTACTGTATCGACAAGTTTCTTCGCTCTCACACTGACATTCATATCTTGGCTTTTTCCTAATTTATTTTCCACTAATTTAATAAATTCATCCACATTAAACTCTTTAAAATTCCTAGCACTAAATTCTCTGTATTTATTATCAATTTTATTCGCATTAAGATCAACTTTTGACCACGCATGGTCCGTTATTTTAGGATCATGAATTACTTGCATTCTATTTTATTATTAGCGTAAATTAAATCTATAATTGTCTTACTATCTTTCGTAATTCTCGTCGGTTTATTTACATATTGTTTCATGCCTAAACTCAACATTGTCGTTTGTAACTTCTTTGTATAAAACGAGTCCAACATAATATTTATATTAAAGTCTCCTATTACTATACATTCTCCCCGTATTATTAATTCTTCTATTATATCCTCCAGAAATCTCACGAAATTACCATGCGATGAACTCGGTGAATGATATATTACTGTTATCACTCCTTTATACAATTTATCTTTCACCTCAATCGCAGCACATCAACAATTCGCTTCTAACTTTTTTACTAATACTATCTCATATTTAATATCGTCCCTTACATATAAAAGAACCCCTCCTGTATTTCTGTTTTCAGCATCACATCTAATCATACTATACCCCGGAACGTTCACTTCACAGTCTTCAATTTCAGCAGTCACTCTGGTTTCTGATAACGCTATGAACGCAGGATTCATTTTCTTCATAATCTGATGCTGTATCTCATCTTTATGCGCCATCAAACTTTGCGCATTTGTATATAGTATTAATTCCGTTTCCTTCTGTAGTTGCTATTTATCTTCCTCCCAGCCGGCCCTCCTCTTCTCCTCCTCGCAGCATGAATGTACAGCGACAAAGAAAAGCTGTATAAATTGTATGTTTTTTTTGTATTTTTTTGCGATTTTTTGTGTTTTTTGTTTTGAGCGCCATTTTTCAGTTTAATATTTGCGTTCAGGAAGCAAAAATACGTAGGAATTGGGTATTATTACCCATTATTTCATATGGGTGGGTTTTCCGAAGTTTTACCAAAATGTGTTATAATCTTAATATACAATGTTCAAATATTTTAGCATATATATAAAAATCGGAAATTCTACAGATTCTATTAGTAGGATAACGAGTAAAATTGGACAAGAATGAAGCGCTTTGTAATATGCCGTCGATCGCTAAATGTAATATTAACAGCAAACATATCTTCTACTTTAGTTATTTTATTATTTAAAATTGTTATATTTTGATTGTCATAACTTTGCACTAACACTTTACCGCATTTTATATATCGTTTCCCACATACACTTTTGCAACATACTCGCAAAAACAATTTTTTATCATTAGACCACTTACTACCCCAAACACCAAAAATTAATGAATGTTTATTGTTAAAGACGTGATAAATTTTACGTTCTGGTTGACTCAATACAAGACCTTCTTTTCGTGCAAGTTTCATTAAAAATTGTTTATTCGTATCTTTTAAAGATTGAAAATAACGTTCGGCAAAAGTTTGAGATAAACTGAAACGTAAATTGTTATAATTTTCCAATGATAAATTGCGATAATCGATATAAATAATTTTTCGACCTAATTTCTTTTTTCCTACATATATAATAGCTTCCAATTTCATTGGAAACATACGTACTGACATCCACGTTTGGCTCGCATAGCCAATGTAATTTTCATCATTCATATTTGATATATAACGAGCGTTAATAAATTCACATGGTTTAACTTTCATGCCGGCTGAGAAAGGTGTTATTTTCAAAAATTTGTTTATCAAGGCAGAGAAAAGTATAGAATCGAAGGATCTGAATAGCTCAGATAGTGAGAGCAGTCGCCCGGCAAGCGAAAGATCTCGGGTTCGATTCCCGATTCAGCGACTTTCGGATCTATATTTTTCTCGCCTATAATTCTGTAGGGGGGTTAGAGAGGATTCGGGAAATTAAATCTCGAATTGAGATTATTCCCAAATAAAGTCTTGGCATAAATACCAAGCAAAATTCGTGCCTCGTGCACAATGAATTAAATTCCAACGAAAAAATTAATTTCATTGGAAGCATACGTACTGACATCCACGTTTGGCTCGCATAGCCAATGTAATTTTCATCATTCATATTTGATATATAATAGCATCACATTCAAAATTACGATTTTATTTATGATATTTAAAATCATTTTTAATTTGATTTAATACAGTTTTAGAAATTATTACGACACAATTGTCGCCATATTCAAATTCTATATTATTATTTTTACAATTATATTTGATCGTGCCTAGTACACCGTTTGGAATCATTGTCGCGTAATTTTTATATGCGCTGAAGTATCAATATATTCTAAACAATTTAATACATATTGTTTAAACACATCTACATTTTATCGATTTTTGTTTCATATTATCATCATACTGTTCGGCCTTTTTATTATTATCGTGTTGAAGATTATTCGACGTACTTGTATCATTTTTATTATCGCTCTCAGATTCATTATTGGATGAAGAATAAGTATTATGAAGAATAAGTATTATTGTTATAATGATCTGCGATACTTTCGATGTTATTTTATTTTACGAATGTGACATTTACAACTTCATTTGATATAACTTTACAAAATGACGAAAACGTAGAATGTGACGATTGCAGACCGTTATCGGTATTGCAATTATCTCTCTCGGCGTTTTCGTTATCTTTCTCATTACTACTTTCTTTTTTTTGCTCACTATTATCATTTTTACACTCATTAGACGCGACAGAATTTTTATCAATAGTTATATTGTTGGTATATAAATTTGTTGTCATATTCATTTGCGATAGATTGATTTGTTGTAAATTTTCCAATGTCTTTTCCTGCTGTGGCGGTTGCTGTTGCTGCATCGATAGATTCTTGAAGGACACCACTGGAAGTATCGAATCCACGCGATGTAAATGTAACATCGGCAGGCCCGGTTTCGGTAATGTAGCTATGATTGTCCAGTAAGAATTCGTTTGTAGGAAAAAAAATCTTTATTTAGTGTTAGCATATTTATTAATATAAAAAAAAACAGATATGTCAAATTTTTATTATCATTTATATTATTTTATATCAAGTTGAAAGAACACATTTTTACAATGTTGTGAATCCTCAAAGGTGTGCGTGTGTGTGCGAGTAAAATCATGTATGCGTGTGTATGAATGCAACCGTAATTAAAAGTTGTCATAAATTGCGGGTCGCGTATCGAGAGACAACAGAGCGATTCGCGTTACCGGGCTTGCGCGCGACTCGTAGCGCTGCGCGCAGGCGCCGGCGCGCCGCGTCCAGTTCCGCTCGAGCGAAGCGACGCAGAAATTCGAACTCTCACGCAGCGAGAGCAAATAAACAGGAGGATAAACGGATTTGTCCTCCGACTCTCAGAAGGCCCCTCGTCGTTTTGTTATGTCATCAAAATGACGAGATAACATACAGGAGCCTTCTAGAAGGTCGAAAGGAAAAAGCAGTTCGCCCGAATATTCCACTCACTCGCGTCGAGATAGTCGTTCGAACAAGAGACAATTCGCTCCGATTGCTTTATCGCTTCTTCTTAATTATTCTTGGTCGCTTGCGTTGCCGAAAGCGCGAGAATCGGACAGATCGCGTCGACTCGCAGAACTTTGTAAATTCTTGTAAATAGAGCGGTAGAAATACACTGACGATTTCCAAACTGAACCATCGCCTCCACTTTTTTTTTTCTTCTTGCACTCGCGCTCGCTCAATAACTCGCTCTCGCGCACTACATCTTGCACACACAATATTGACAAATATTTTTTTAATTTTATTCATTCGCAAGTTTTCAAAAAAGTTTCGATAAATCGCGCATATTTGATATACCTGGTATAAAATATAAAAAATATTATTAAAAATACTTACTACCATTTAACATTGTCACTGTCGCGGCTGTTGTTGTGGAATGTTGTAACGGTGATAGCGTTGGTAGCGCGGGATTCATTCATATTCGACGAAGATATAGTAGCGATCGCGGTATTTAATTCATCCATCGATGACTGATTATCGGGCGACAATGAGTCCGAACGTAATTTTTTTGTACACACATATTCCGACATATTTACTGATGTTGTTGCTTCATCCTCTTTTTTTCTCTTAAGCGTTAAACATAATTCACTTTTTACTTTTGACTTGTCAATCAAGGTGCACTGCTGTGACTGTTGTTGTTGCTGCTGCTCGTTCGACGATTGTTGTTGAAAGTGATTTTTATTTGTTTTTAACCATAATGATGTTTGAATTTCATTAAATATATAATGCAGTTTTTTTCCTCGTTTTTCCAACACTTCGTAACGTTATTGAACAAATTTATGAAACTGTTGAACATCGTCTCGTAATTTTGTACATTCTTCGGATAACTTGTACAAATTTTCGCAAAGTTGATAACATTTTTCGTCATTCATTAATAATTCCATCATTGCAATAATGTTGATCACAAAATACTATTGCTACTAATTGATGTGATGATCATACAAGTGAAAGAATTTTATTTACATTGACTCGCGCTGTCACTCAATCAGTATAAATGCTCGTTTCGACAAAAGAACTCCTCGCACGCTTCATCAGCGGCGAATTTTTCTATGCACACTCGTTTTAAAAAAATGGAGGAAGGGATTATCTTATTGTTTTTTTTTCAAGAAACTCCCTCGCGTGTTTCAGCAACGGCGAATCTTTTCATACACAGACGTATCGAATTGCAAACTAGCGAGAAATAAATTCAAAAGTTTTTTCAACGAAACTCCTTAACACGTTTCAGTAGCGGTGAATTTTTCCATGCACATACATGTCAAATGGAGGAGAAATTATCTTAACTGGCATAAGTATTTTTTTTCCAAGAAACTCCCTCGCGTGTTTTAGCAGGGACGAATCTTTCCATACACAGACGTATCGAATTGCGAAGTTGTTCTCATATTTTATAATACGTAGAATTTATATCATTATTACACAGACGTATCAAAGGAAGAGAAATTATCTTAATTAGCTATTTTCAAAGAAATATCCCTCCCTTATACGTTTCAACAGCGACAAATTTTTAAAGGAGAGGATTAATTAATATAAAATATTTTTTTTTAAAGAAACCCCCTCTCTAGCATGTTTAAGCGGTGAATTTTTTATGCACAGACATATAAAATGGAGGAGGAATTATCTTAACTGATATAAGTATTTTATTTCTAAAAAACTCCCTTGCGTGTTTTAGCAGCGGCGAATCTTTCCATACACAGACGTATCAAATGGAGGAGGAATTATCTTACCTATATAAAATATTACACAGACGTATCAAAGGAAGGGAAATTATCTTAATTAATTTTTTTCAAAGAAATTCCCCTCCCTCATACGTTTCAACAGCGACGAATTTTTTAAAGGAGGGGATTATTTTAATTAAGATAAAATATTTTTTTCAAAGAAACCCCCTCTCTAGCATGTTTAAGCGGTGGTGAATTTTTTTATGCACAGACGTATCAAATGGAGGAGGAATTATCTTAATTGATATAAGTATTTTTTTTCCAAGAAACTCCCTCGCGTGTTTTAGCAGCGGCGAATCTTTCTATACGCAGACGTATCAAATGTGGAGGAGGAATTATCTTAACTATATAAAATATTTTTTTTCAAAGAAACTCATTTCTCTAATATGTTTAAGCAGCGGTGAATTTTTTTATGCACAGACGTATCAAATGGAGGAGGATTATCTTAACTATATAAAATATTTTATTTCGAAGAAACTTCTTTCTCTAATATGTTTAAGCAGCGGTTAATTTTTCTTTTTTTTATGCACCGACGTATCAAATGAAGGAGGAATTATCTTAATTAGTATAAGTATTTTTTCCCAAGAAACTCTCGCACGTTGAATTAACGGTGAATTTTTTCATACATAGACGAATCAAATTGCAAAGTTATTCTCATATTTTATAATACGTAGAATTCATATCATTATTACACAGACGTATCAAAGGAAGGGAAATTATTTTAATTAGTATAAATAATTTTTTCAAAGAATTCCCCTCTTATATACGTTTTAACAACGGCAAATTTTATCATATATTTTCTGGTTTTTTTATGTCCTTAATTGGAGAGAAAGAGAGAGGGAGAGAGAATTATAAATTTAAGCGTCGCACTGCGTCTAGCAAACCGGAAATCTAATTCGCGTCGAAAATGTCGAGAAAAAATTTATTTACAAAAGAAAACACCAGAATTTTTTTTGTTTTTAAAGATAATTACAATCTCCGCTAATTGTATAGAATATTGCGATCTGTAGGGGAAAATTATCATCGTCATATCGAAGTAATTTTCACAATAAGACGCTCTGTTCGTAATTCTATTACTTTTTCGATAGGTAAAACGCTTTTTTTTCAACAGTTGTGCTTTAGCGCAGCTATTATAGCGCGAGGCGCAGAGCGAAGTGGAGTGGTCGAAGCTCGAAGCCGCGAGGAGAAGCGAGGAGTGAAGGGCCGCAGGCTCTGAACGAGCGAGCGACGAGAGAGCGGCGTAGAGCGGAGGCCCACGAAGCGTAGCGGAGACACCGAGCGCGATCACACTTCTTGTACATATCACAATTTGTTAATTTTATTATATATATGTAGGATGTTATACAGGAGAAGGATAATAGAGCGCGATAAACGGATCTTTCGGTTCTGATCGTTGTTTAATCAAATGAAAAGGAATACAAAAGAAATACAAAGGAAATACAAAGGAAATACAATATCTCGGAGCGCGATACCTCGGTCTTGCTCCGTTCTCGCAGTTCTCACGATAACGTACGCGCTTCTTCTCCCGAACCTCAGTACGTCGTGAGTGTCTCTAAAAGACTGTATTTTGTATTGCTAGACTAACTTTTGCAGGCTAGCTTTGCAGTAAAATTTCGGCGCCAGTAAGGGACGGGTTTCGTCTTACGGCGACAACCCTCGAGAGCCCTTCTTAGACAATTTATCGCCGATAGTTATGCTCTGCACAGTACCTCGGTGTGGTCCTTCACATTCGCCGGCACACATATTCCACACGCGCGTACTCATGCATATCTCACTCACACTATACATTCATACGTATCCACACTCCCACACTCGGCCATTCTGCAATCAAGGTCGACACGACATAGTCGTCGTCTCGTATCCATGGCTTCATATAATCAGCGGCTGATGATGTCTGGATAGGACCTTCACCTTCACCGACTTTGCGCAGGAGATAGCGATGGTTGCGCAAAACTTTTATAATCTCGTACGGTCCAAGATATTTGTGCGCCAATTTGAGATGAGGACCTTGCTGCGTACGTTTGATGGCAACGAGGTCTCCTTCGCGGTAGTTCGTAGGCTTCTTTCTTTTCCTATCGAAATTCTTCCTGTTCTCTTGCTGGACTTTTTCGATATTCTTCTTGGCTTCCGCTCGTAGCTTCATCCAATCGTCATCGAAAGACATAACGATCTCATCCTCGTCTAACTCTCTGATATCAGGGTTGTCCTTGATGCGTGGACGAACACCTAGCAATACTCGAAAAGGCGTCATTCCGATGCTCCTTTGTGTTGTCGCATTCGAGCACATTTGTGCGGCATTTAAGTGTACCATTCGCTTGGCTTCGGGGACGATAGCTTCGTTAGTAATGGTATAAGCGTGCGATTCACACGCTCGATCTGACCATTCGCTCGTGGTACTCCGGTGGTCGTCAGCTGGTGTTCTATATTTTCTGACCTGCAATACTCTTCGAACTCTCTTGACGTGAATGCAGCGCCTCTATCACGACAACGAAAATATGTGCATAGCTTTTCTTGGTTGATTGTAAAGGACCTAAGTAGTCGATATGGAAAGTATCTAACGGCGCATCCCCTTTATCAATCGGACTCAAAAAGCATTCCGCTTTCCCGTGTTTTCGCTCCGCTAGAATACATGGAACGCAATTTCGCAGGACACTTTCGACCTTTGTCCGTAAATTAGGTATCCAGTAGTCTTTCCTCGTAACCGCCTCCGCCTTCGCGATTCCGAAATATCCCTGCTCGTGCGCTTTCTTGATCACTTGCGGCTGTATGGTCTTAGGGACGACCAATCTTATGTCGCCGTCATCTTCCTTGTAGAGCACTCCGCCTCGGATCAAGTAGCCCTCCGATCGACCTTGTTCGATCGCCTCGAACGTCCCCTTTAATTCATCATCTGCGTTGTGCGCTTTTTTCAGTCGCGCAAGCAATCCTCTCTCGCATTCGCTAATTACTAAACAAGTCGGTAACGGATTTCGGCTGAGAGCATCGACGTGCGTCATGCTCTTGCCTGGTCTGTGCTCTATTATATATTGGAACTCTTCTAACGACAACGCCCACCTAGCTACTCGCACGCAAAGATCTTTTTTCGACATCGTCTGTGTGAACGCTCGACAGTCAGTCACAATTTTAAATTTTATTCCCAGCAAATAGGTGCGAAATCGCTTAAGTGCTCGGACGATTGCCAAAACCTCCAATTCATAACTCGGATATTTTTATTCCGCCGGGGTGGTTTTGCCGCTTGCATAATACACTGGATGTAATTTTTGATCTTCGCTACCCTTTTTGAGAAGTATTGCCCCAAATCCGTACATGAATACATCGGTATGCAACTCAGTCTCCGCGCCTACTCGGAATAAATTTAGCACTGGTCTCTCACTCAATATTATTTTTAATTGTTCGAACGCGTTTCTCTCGGCCGCATCGAATTGAAACTTTGCATCCGCTTTTAGCAAATTCGACAGTGGGCGCGCAATCGCGCTATATCCCGGAACAAATTTACGAAAATAACCGCTTAGGCATAGAAATGATTGCACCTGTCGTGTGTTCTCGGGCTCCGGAAAGCATATAACCGCTTTAGTTTTTTCTGCCGACGGTCGTATCGTACCGGAACATCGACACAGAAACAGCATTTTTTCCAGTTTATTACTAGACCGGCACGACTCGCGGTGTCTAAAACAATCCTCAGATTTTTTAATCCCTCGTCTTCATTAATCGAAAGTACAGTTAGATCGTCCATGTAAACTAATACAATTTTTTGCTTCATTAAGTCTTTAAAAACCGCGTTAATAAATCTCTGAAAAACGGAGGGAGAATTGCATAAACCAAAAGGAACTCTCAAGAATTCATATTGTCCATCCGGTACAATAAAAGATGTATATTTAATACTCGCTTCAACCATCCGCACGTGGAAAAATCCATTCTTCAAATCGATTGTGCTAAAAACTCTCGCACTCTGTAAGCGATCTAGTTGATCTTCAATGAGAGGAAGGGGGTAGCGATCTTTGATTATTTTTTTATTCAACGTTCGGTAATCTACGCACAATCTATGGGAGCCATCCTTTTTCTTTACGAGAACAACGGGACTCGCAAAGTCAGACACCGATTCTCGAATTATACCTTCCTCCTTCCACTCATCGATTTGCGCATTCACAACATCTCTCTCATACTGCGACAGTCGCCTCGCTTTCTGATAAACCGGTTCGTCGTCCTTTAAAATGATGCTCATTTTAATATCTATTATTTCTCGTGTCTTAGCCGGCTTGTATCTACTTACTAAGTCCGTCACAATATTCTTATGCTTGGAAGTCGACAATACGTCGACGTCGTGTTAGGGTCATGCACGGCGTCAATCGTCAATATTTCGGGTCGCGGATCATCATCGACCGTTGGTTCGCGAATAGGATTAATTGAAATTGTGCCCCCTTTTAGATTGATCTTCACCGTGTCAATGAAATCAGCGCCGATAAGCAGATCATACGATATAGGTGTCGGACGCGACTCGAATGAATATCGGATACGCGCATTCGTTGATTGAAATATCCGCTCGAAATTGACCTAAGATTCTAGTAGGTATACTATGATGGTTCTAACCCGGGTCCTCTGAGGGGGGTGCGGGGCGCGGGGGGTTCTCCGAGGGGTATGACGTCACGCGGGGCGGGGGTATCTCGGCGGCGCGAGGGCTGACGTCACGCGGGTGGAGGGGATGTTTCGACAAAGAAGGGGAGGTCTAAGCATGTTCGGCAACTGATTATCTTTGTGATTTATGGCTACCCGAAGCCATAAAACTATGTTTTTCATTTTATGGACATTTTATCATTAGGAAAGGAATGAAGATTTTAGGGCCGACGCTGCGACGAACATGTCAAACGTTATTTATAGGGGTGCAAATGTAAAAGCGTTGACGTTTGGCAGCTTTGTACCCTCGCGGAAAATCTCCCATAAAAACGAGAGCGAAACATTTTTCTTAATATTTTTTAAGGAAGAATGCAACGTATCGGCGCCAACGTTCGGCAGTTTTGTACCCTCGCAGAAAATCGGTCGTAAACGAGAGCGAAACATTTTCCTTAATATTTTTTAAGGAAGAATTGCGATAATTTTGAGAGGGATGGGGGTTGAAACTTATGGAGAGAGTCTGTCTCCGCGACGTTTGTCATAAAGTCTTCAACGTTTGTGCAGTTAAGTACAGTGAACTTAAAGTGGAAAAATGAATTTTGAAAACATTGAGCGTCATAATGATCGGCCCAGGTGGGTCGATATGATATTTCGCGATGATCGACCCAGGTATCACGACTTGTGGTATAATTCGGAGCGTGAGGTGCATATTAGATGGGTGCGGATAGGGCGGGAATACGACCGCTATTACAATGACCAGCTGTGGGGTGACATGGAGGAAGATTACAATGAATGGGACGATGTGTGCTGCCTCCGCAAATTGTTCGGTGAGGAACCGTACCCTCCTGAACCTGTCAGGGAGGCACTATGGGTATAGTAAGTACCGCTATTTTTATTTAAAAAAAAAAATTTTTTAAATAATTAATAATAAAAATTTTCTGTTATGCAGGAGTCCTGCCTGGTCACTACCACAGTTGCCGCCACCGCAGTCACCGCCACATCATCCGCATTCGGCCACCCCACCATTATCCAACCACTTAAATTTCATATTTTAAATTTTATATACTTTTTTTATTTTTGAATATATATATTTTTCTTTTCATATTCTTATATTTTAAATTT